>NC_086104.1:150278280-150360780 GCF_963921235.1 Mobula hypostoma | reverse complement strand
GGATCAAAACCAAGTGGTGTCAGAAAGCCCTCGAACAAAAGCTCACCAAGAGGCAATGGGCAGTTTGCCAAGGAGAAGGAGGAAGCAGACAAGGCACCTGAACAATTTCTGACATCAGCGTTGAGATGCTGCACCTCACGTAGACTATATAGATGGTTCTGTTGTGACAGCTGTTTTATGTAATAAACTCTCTTGTCCTTGATGTTGGGATAGCAAGAGCCAGTCGCAAGATAATCCATCACAGTGCCTGTGAAGTGAATAATGTGCAGCCTTCAAACTCAGCCTGTGAGAAAGAGTAGTCTCTTCCCAACCACTTACGTTTTATTGTAGAGTAATTGAGGGAGTTTATCTGCCTGATCGTACCACACCACTTTGCGTGGTAGAATGCTCGAAATGCTTGCCATTTTTTGAGTCAACATATTGTTTAAAGACTTTCCCCAATTTTATTTTGCTCTTCTTGTACTGTAAATTGGATCGATATCTGGGACTTGGGTTCGTATCCCTCCATTGCACTTGGGAAACCATTGCAACGTAGCTTCAGTGACATAGGTTCAGTTCTGCCGCTGCCTGTAAAGTGTTTCTACGCTCCCCACGTGACTGCATGGGTTTCCTCCAAGGGCTCTGGTTTCCTCCCACATTCCAAACACATGAGGTCTGTAGGTTAATTAGTCACATGGGTGTGACTGAGCAGCGCGGGCTCGTTGGACCGGAAGGGGCTGTTACTGTGCCGTATCTCTAAAAAATAAGTACTAAACCTTTGAATGATTAGCTTACCTTAGAAACTATGAAGCAGCAGAATTTCCTGCCAAGTTCACTCATGTTCCCCAGGAAAGCAAATACTGTATGTGACTCTAGACTCACCATCAATCTACTATAGGAAGGATGTGATGGAGCTGGAGACGGTGCAGAGGAGGTCCACCAGGATGTCCCCTGGAATGGGGTGTTTCATTTACGAGGAGAGGCTGTTCTCCGTGGAGAAAAAATGGTTAAGAGATGAAATAATTGCAGTGTATACACTAAATATGATGAGAGATATAGAAATGGTAGACCACAGGAAACTTCAAAGTTCAAAGAAATTTTTATTAGCAAAGTATGCATGTATGTTATCATATGCAACCTTAAGGTTTACTTTCTTGTAGGCATACTCAATAATAACCATAACAGAATCAATGAAAGACTGCCCAACTAGGACGTTCAACCAGAGTTCAGAAGACAACAAACTTTGCAAACACAATATGAAGAAATAATAATAATAATAAGTAAATAAGCAATAAATCTTGAGAACATGAGATGAAGAGTCCTTGAAAGTGAGTCCAAAGGATGTGGGAACAGTTCAATGACGGGGCAAGTGAAGTTGAGTGAAGTTATCTCTTCTGGTTGGAAAGCCTGATGGGTTAAGAGGTAGCAATTGCTCCTGAATCAGGTGCTGTGAGTTCTGAGGCTCCTGTACCTTCTTTCTGATGGCAGCAGCGAGAAGAGAGCATGATTTGGTTGGTGAGGATCCTTGATGATGGATGCTGCTTTCCTGTGACAGCGTTTCATGTAGATGAGCTCAGTGGTGGGGAGGGTTTTACCCGTGATGGACTGGGCCGGTCAATCTCTTTTGTGGGATTTTTTTGTTCAAGGGCATTGACGTTACCATACCAAGTTGTGATGCAGCCAATCAATATACTCTCCACAATACGTCTATAGAACTTCTTCAAACTTTTCCTCATATCAGTGGACATGGGTTTAGAATAAGGGGTATGAGATTTAGAGGGATTTGAGGGGATTTTTTCTCTGAGAATGGTGAGGACTTGGAACACGCTGCCCTAGAGCATGGAGGAAACAGGATCCCTGACAGCATCTAAGAAGTGTCTTGATGAGCATTTGCATCACCTAGTCATTGAAGACTATGTGCCAATTTCTGGAATATGGGATGAACATGAAAGGGTGCCCACTGGCTGGCTCGCACGTGGTTCCATGCTCTGTGAATCTGTGACTTTAACATTTGACCATTGCCCTCTGAAGTGGTTGAGACAATGGATAATTAGTAATGGGCAACAAACTGGCATCACCCACACCCTAGCAACAAATAAAAATAAAAGATTAGATTGTACTTACTTGTATTAGTTATACATCACTGGAAAAGGAATCCTTCTCTGGTCAGAGGTGCTCGAGATAACAATAGGAGATATCACCAATTGGCTTCATTGGAATGGAATCAGAATCAGAAACAGAATCAAAATTAGAATCAGAGTCAGAATCAAAATCAGATTCAGAATCTAAATCTAAATCAGAATCAGAATCAGAATTAGAATCTAAATCAAAATCAGAAACAAAATTAGAATCAGAATCAGAAATAGAATCAAAATCAGAATCAGGTTTATTATCACTGACAAATGTTGTGAAATCATTTCAGCTTTTCTACATCTTCTACTTACTCTTTTTATCTTAATTTTGTTTTTGAAACTGTTGGAGCCAGTGACTTATAGTCTGTAGTTTGATCAAGTGAGCTGGCATCCTGCTGTCCCTGAGAAAACTCCAGGAGAGAAATGTGAGAACGAGGAGAGGCTCAGAGACGAGATGCGGGGCCATGATCAACTACATTTCTGGCCGATTAATGCATTGAGCAAGCAGTTTTTGGAGAGGCTGCTGGTTTGGGTCTCAGCCATCGGGGGGGGGGGCTGCTGGTTGGAGTTGCTGCTGTCATGGAGGCCATCGCGTCCCGATGCTCTCGGAGATGTCATCAGAATTCTGAGATTTATGGATTGGACCAGAGATCATATTGTCCTCTTTCCATTCTGTGTTTTTTTCATGTTCTCGTCCATTCTTTCTTGTTGCATATTGGTGGGCTGGGTTTGGGTGATCTGTTGGCTTTTGTGCAACAGTAGGTTGGGGGTGTTTAGGCTTCGTGAGTTTTGGTTCATTTTCTTTTCATGCAAGGGGCTTTGATGTCATTCCTTCAACTACTTCTATCATTTTCTGTATTTTATGGCTATCTGGAGAAGACATATCTCAGAATTGTATTCTGCGTATATACTTTGATAATAAAATGAACCTTTGAAATATGTTGTTTCATGGGAAGAGTTCTGTACAAGCCCAAAAAATTACCGTAAATTATAATAACAATAAAGTAAATAAATTATGCAAAAGAAGAAAAGTGAGGTAACGTTTATGGTTTCATAGACCCAAAAATCTGATGGTGGAGGGGAAGAAGTTGTTCTTTAAACTTTGAATGTGGGTCCGGGCTCCTGTACCTCCTCCCTGGTGGTAGTAATGAGCAAAGGTCATATCCCGGATGGAGAAGAATATCCTGCCCAAACTCTTGGACAGGTGACCAGATATGAACTTCTCTCTCCCCTATCATATCCAGTCAGTTTCCACCTTAACAACCAGAGATTAAGTGAGATTGAAATTCTTCAAGGGACATTTGGTATGGACTATATTTTACAACCATCCAACTCCTTTCACTGTTACCTTCCTGATGCTGGCCCGCAAATGATTCGATTTATGGAATTCAGTCATACAATTTTCCGTCAGCTTAAATTGATAGCCTAATACAATAAACCTGCTTGGGTCAAACACCCAGCATATTGCCTCATCTATTGTGCGTGGCTGTGCTCTCCTGTACATCTCTAATTAGCCTCTGTGCCGCAAGGACAAAATGCACACGTCCGTATTATAGTGAGTGTTGCTGAACGCACATAAAACATGGAGGTTTAATGCAACACACACAAAATGCTGAAGGAACTCAGCAGGCCAGGCAGCATCTACAGAAGTGAATAACCAGTCAATGTCTTGGGCCAAGGCCCTTCTTCAGGACTGGAAATGAAGGGGGAAGATGGCCAGAATTAAAAGGTGGGGGGAAGGGGAATGAGGCTAGCTGGAAGGTGATAGGTGAAGCCAGGGGGGTTGGTAGGGTAAAGGGCTGGAGAGGAAAGAATCTGATAGGAGAGGAGAGAGGACCACAGGAGACAGTGAAGGAGGAGGGGATGCAGGGTGAAGTGATAGGCAGGTGAGAAGAGGTAAGAGGCCAGAGCGGGGAGTAAAAGAGGGGAGGGGGAGGAATTTTTTTTACCGGTAGGAGTAATTGATATTCATGCCATCAGCTTGGAGGGTACCCATATGGATTTCCACCCTGAGAGTGGCTTCATCATGGCACAAGAGGAGGCCATGGACCAACATGTCAGAATGGGAATGGGAACCGGAATTAAAATGTATTTGATGTACAGTATTAGTTAATCCTAGTTATGTTAGCTAGGTATATACATCCGGTGGCCAGTTTATTAGGCACCTCCTGTACCTAATCAAGTGGCCACTGAGTGTATGTTTGTGATTTGCTGCTGTAGCTCCATGGTCAAAGTCACTGAGATCACACCTCTTCCCCGTTCTGATGTTTGGTCTGAGCAACAACTGAACCTCTTGACCATGCCTGCGTGCTCTTATGCACTGAGTTGCTGACACGTGATTGGCTGATTGGATATTTGCATTAATGAGCAGGTGTACAGGTTTATCTAACAAAATGGCCATTGATTGTATAATGAAGAAATATGCACTGCATTATTAGATGTAAACCCCCCTGTGTTTACCATATAATGCATTCAACTAACACAAAATTGCTACATGATATGATATTCTGATTTAAAATGATTATTCAATGGCTTGTTTCTCGTTGCTGCCTGTAAGGAGTTTGTACGTTCTCCCTGTGAGTCTCCCCATGGGTTTCCCCCTACAATCCAAAGGAGTACCAGTCGGTAGGTTAATTGGTCATTGTAAACTGTCCTGTGATTAGGCTAGAGTTAACTAGGGGATTGCTGGACAGCGGGGCTCGAAGGGCGCAAAGGGCCTATTCCACACGGTAAATCTGTAAATAATAAATAAATAAGCTTTGTGTTTATTCAATGCAATATTTCATGTGAGGAATGATTAAAAAATGCTGGCTGGTGGTGTGATGGCATCAGCACTGGACCTTGAGGAGCGTGGTCCTGGGTTCGAATCCAGCCGGCTCCTTACACGCTTCCCATCTGTGCCTGGTTGAGTGTTGAGCTAGCAAATTGGCCTCGTAAAAAACAGACAATCGCTGAAGAAACGGCAAGGTTGCGCCACAAGGCACGGAGAAAAATAACAATGATTTTTAAAATAGACCAGATTTAACATCACATACTCCTCTCTAAAAATCCGCAGAGTAACTGTGCCACAGCAGCAAATTATTTTATCAAATGGTGCATTGAATGTTAAACTATTGACCTTCCGTTAAACACAGACACCTTGAGGATTATCTCTTCACCCCGTGGCTCCAGGGCCCCGAGCTGCCATCTGCTCACTGTAACACATCCTTCAGGCAGACGAGACTCGAAGCTCCTGAGGTGAGTCACACTGTAATTACAGCCCAGCCATCCCTGCCAGGGCTGCGGCTGGAAGTGAGACCCAGGGCGGCTTGGCTGTTCGGAATTCACGCTGTCCGTTTGCTGTCCTGGTTGTCGTAGTTACCAGACAGCGGTCACATCAGCGCTGTGGCGTGCAGTGCAGCTGAACTGGCTGCCTCCTCCTCCAACAGTTTTCCCTGACAGATGTTATTCGTTAGACATTAAAACGCCTTGTGGGATTCTGAGAGCAGATCACTTGTGATACCATAAAGAGAAGCACTCAGATTTCTGAGCACCCCCCCCACCATAATCGCCCCCCTTCAGCTGGCCCCGGCGAGCCTGCGAACGTAGAGGCGCCTTCCTTCCAGCCTGTGCCCCGCAGATGGTTAGCATTTGATGGTCACCTTTGGTTTTCCCTTTTACTTGTAAGGGGGTTATCATTTCAGAGAGATATACAGCAACGAGAGCAGGCCATTCAGCCCAACATATCCGTGCTGAACAAGATGCCTATTTATGTTCATCACATTTGCCTGCTTTTGGCCCATATCCCTTTAAAACTTTCCCATGTACTGTACTGTGCAAAGGTCAGGCATATATATAGAATTAGGGTGCCTAAGACTCTTGCATAGTACTGTAAAATTTTATGTATTGCACTGTACTGCTGCTGTATTGGTTCCTTAAGGTTGTGATAGCCAGAGGTGATAAAGGGGACAAGCTCCCACTACCTATTAAATGCTCCCAATGGCATGCGCCTCAAATAGCCTCTGACAACCAAGTCCAGCTCCCGGCCTTCACATGTGGCTTAGTTCCTGAGCACAGCGGAACTGTTTCCACTGACAGGAGAAGGGGCAAAGGCGGGTTACTGGCGCCTTAAAACCAGTCGCTTCGGGCAGATGGGGCTCGTCAGCCGCGGTTGGCAGCTCATCTAGAAGAAGGAAAACTCTGATCTCAAACCTGCGCTGCCTTACGGCTCTACCCACTCACGGGGAAGGACTTCGGGAGTAAACCACATGGGAAAATCCAGAGCTGGAGTCCCTAAGACCGTCCTACATTGAGTTCAATGCTGGCTGGCAACGCCGCTGGTACCAAACTGTATCGGTGTCTGCTGTTTCTTTGGGTTCATCAGATGCGTGGAGAGGGAGAGCTTGCTCTCCATATCGTACTGCCCAGGCCTGCGTATCTAGTCAGCTCTGGCCGACGGAGGCCCTCACCTCACCTCACTGCAGCTGCAAACACATGCGAGCAATGACAAACCTGATTCTGATTTGTTTCATTCATCGTGTCGAGTCGTATGACTTGGGCGATCATGGTCTTGACCATGATTACTCTTGGCAAGTTTTCCTACAGAAGTGGTTTGCCATTGCCTTCTTCTGGGCAGTGTCTTTACAAGACAGGAGACCCCAACCAATATTAACACGCTTAAGAGATTGTCCGTCTCACATTAGTGATCACATAGCCAGGACTTGTGAAGTGCACCATCTGCTCATATGAGCATCCATCCCCTTACCCGTGGCTTCACGTGACCCTGATCAGGATGGGGGGTGGGGCGCTAAGCAGGTGCTACACCTTGCCCAGGGATGACCTGCAGGCTAGTGGAGGGAAGGACCTTCTGGCTAATTCTCTTTCTAAAGGGGTGTCCTTGTATTCTGAGGCTGTGCCCTCTGTTCCTGGACTCTGCCATTATAGGAGATGTCCTCTCCGGCTCCACTCTATCTAGGCCTTTCAATATTGGATAGGTTTCAATGAGATCACCCCCTCATTCTTCTAAGCTCCAGAGAATACAGGCCCAGAGCCACCAAACACTCCTCATACGTTAACCCTTTTGATCCCAGGGTCACTCTCGTGAACCTCCTCTGGACCCTCTCCAACGCCAGTACATCCTTTCTTAGATAGGTGACCCATAACTGTTCAGACTGCTACAAATGTGGTCTGACCAAAGTCTCACTTCCATGGGTTGAACACAAGAGTACCAATATCGCCGAGCCTCAGGATTAGAGGCCCAGAGCAGATGGCAAAATGTTCCAAGAGACCCCACTCCAAGAGAAACTTTGAAGTCTTTGACAGCCAGCAGAGCTTTACCTCTGGTTAAAATTATCACTTATTTCAATGGTTTTAGATAACATTTAAAAACTATCACAATTAATTAAAAAATACAAATTTTTGTAAATGAATTCACAAATGAAAATTTAAGAACACGCAAAACAATTCAGCTTATAAAGTAGCTACAATATGCTTTTGCTCTGGAGTGACCTGGCCAGGAACTTAGATTATGCAGGGCTAAAATAGAGAGGTGGATGACTATGGCTGAAGGTACACCTCTCAACTCAGGAGCCCTCCCTCAGAGTTCCAAAGGCTTTCACCAGCAAGGAAATGCAGTTGCTGATTTACCAGAGGAAACACAGCAATAATCTGCTCCCAGCCAGCAGTGTGTTAATGTTCAGGTAATTCTTAGAATTGCCTTCCAACAAGGTGCCAAGAAAGCAAGCCCTGAGCCACAGCTGGCACGAGCCCCTCACTCGTCCTGTTGCAAAGGGCTTCCTTCTTCTTCTAGTTAGCCCACCTGCAGTTTGGAATGCTAACAAAATGTTGAAGGAACTCACCAGTATCTACGGAGGAGAATTCTGGTAATGTGTCTCTTCCCTCCTTCTCTCTGTTTCCATTCCTCATTTGGTTACCCTATCAACCTTTCTCTTCTCACCTACCCACTACCTCCCTCCAGTGACCCTCCTCCTTCCCTTTCATCCATAGTCCACTCTCCTCTCCTTTCAGATTCCTTCTTCTTCAGCTCTTTACTCCTTCCACCAATCACCTTGCAGCTTCTCACTTCACCCCTCCCCTCCCCCACCAGCCCACTTTCTCCCCTCACCTGGTCTCACCTATCACCTACCAGCTTGTATTCCTGCCCATCCCTCCACCTTCTTATTTTGACTTCTTGAAGCAGGCGTCTGACACAGGCAGCACCCAAGGGCTTGCCTCAGAGTCACCATGGCAGGTAAACAGCAGGACAAGACTGGTAAACACAGTCACAAGTGATGTTATTTCATGTCCCAATTAATCTTTCATCTGCATATTTGGCTTCAATCTTCCTGAAGCATCTGTAAAATGTTATTGCAAAGAAACTGCTCCTCACTTCTGCCAACATTTTCATCAATTAAATACCAGCGATTTAATGAATGTGAACCAGCATGAATTGAACTCACCTTACTCCAGCGACTGCAACACACACAAAATGCTGGGGAAACTCAGCAGGTCAGGCAGCATCTATGGGGTAGAATGAAAAGTCGACATTTCAGGCTGAGACCATTCATCAGGACTGGAAATGAAAGGGGGAGAAGCCTCAAGAAGGAAGTGTTCACCATTGAGGAACCTCTCCACCCAGGACATTCCCTCTTCTCGTCACTACCCTCAGGGGCGGAGGCTGAAGACACACACTCAATGTTTTAGAAACAGCTTCTTCCCCTCCACCATCAGATTTCTGAACAGTCCCTGAACCCATGAACACTACTTCACCATTTCGATTCCGACATTTCGATCCATGGCCTCCTCTTGTGCTCAGGGTGGAGGAGCAACACCTTATATTCTGTCTGGTACCCTCCAATATGACGACATGAACACCAATTTCTCCTTCCAGTGAACAAATTCTCTCCCTCCAGTCCCCACTCTGACCTTTCACTTTTTCTCACCTACCTATCACTTCCCATTGTATCCTCTCCTTCTTCCCTTTTCCCTATGGTCCACTTCCTCTCCTATAAGTGCTGTTCATGAACTTTCCCACCTACCTAGGTTCATCTATCACCTTCCAGCTAGCCTCTTTCCCCTCAATCACCTTTTTTATTCAGGCATCTTGCCCCTTCTTTTCCAGTCCTGAAGAAGGGTATTGGTCCAAAACGTTGACTATTTATTCATTTCCATAGACACTGCCTGACCTATTGAGTTCCTCCAGCATTACGTGTGGGTGTTGCTTCACTATTTTAATCTCTTTTTGCACTACTTTTTAATATTTTTTATTTCTCAGCATAACTTTATTTAAATGTATTGCTGCTGCAAAACAACAAATTTTATGACATACAAAGGTTCAAAGATTCATTTTGTATCAAACCATGTATCCGTATATGACTCTGAAATTCGTCTTCTCCAAATAGCCACGAAACAAAGAAAGAACATGAAAGTCGTTCAGAGAGAGATGTCAAACCCAACCTCCTCCCCGTTCAAAAAAGTCGGCTCCCTGATCATGAACCCTAAACCCCCTCCTCCACAACACAAAACAGAACAGGAACATTTTGACCCCAAAAACCAACCATCCCCTGCACAAAAAAAAATAACAGAACATCAATCCCCAAACACCCTCCCTTCACACAACAAACCAGAAAAGGAATGGATAATAAACACGCAGAATATAAAAACCATAAATCTGAAAAGAACACAGACCATAAATGCAATGGTCCAATCCATAAACACAGAACCATGAGACCATCCTACAATATCACCGACATTCATCGAAAGACAGGCAGAGAGGCCTACCCACCTGCCACAGCGAGCCACACAGTGATAAGACACTCACGTACTTCTTCTCCGGCAGCGATCGAAAGGAAGGTGGTAGGCGCTGAACTCTTGCTAGCCCGTCGCATTCATCTTGATGTCTCAATCTTCCTCGACACTTTAATCACTGATTAATGGACGCTTTAACCAGTGAAACGGAGTCAGAAATCGGCTCGCGCCTGGTCTTGAAGTTTCTTCGCATCGAGGATGTCCGGGTACACACTCGCTTCTCGGAACCTTCTCAGAGACACAAAGCGCTGGATCACTCAATCCCTTTCCAAACTGTAAAGCGTAGGCTCTAACAGTCCCCGAAACACATTTAAGGTGAAAAACAGGCGTAAAAGAAGTGAACAAAACATTTTGGTGAACTATCTGGAAGATGTCAACTGAAGGAGCGTTGTACACTGGCGCCATTTTGACCGGCCATACATAGGTTAGGATAGTAAATTGATTCTGATTCTGATTCCAATTGTCTCACAATCAACCTCTTTATAAGGTAGAACAAGGTAAAACAATGACAATGACTTTTACTTGCATTGCACTTTCTCTGAAATTGTAAAACTTTATACTGCACCCTGTTATTGTTTTACCTCAATGCACTGTTATGATGACGTACATGAACGGTATGCCATGCAAGTTTTTCTCCGTACCCCAGTACATGTGAGATTAATTTACCAATTTACCAAAAAAAAAGCAGCATCCATTATTAAGGGACCTCATCTCCCAGCACATACTGTCTTATCTACCTGCTACCATCAGGCAGGAGGCACAAGAGCCCGAAGGCAGACATCCCACCCTGCAAAAACTCATTTCAGGGAGGTAGCACCATCAATTTCCGGGAGACTCCCGGAACTTCTGGGAGAGGTGGGATGTCTGCAATAGAGTAGCTCCTTAGCAGCTGGCCTGCTAGTTTAAATAATGTTAGCTATGCTAATGAACGAATGACACCTGTTAAACTCACCTCAACATGTCTTTTACAGTCTTAACCCACCATGAGCAATAGAAAAGTCACTGTTGCAAACAGTGCAGCGAGCAACACTGTCATTATTTTGACCCCTATTAGGCAGGGGTACACTTTAGTGTAGTCTGGGGTGACGTACGTTTTATATTTTCTTTTTTTGGAACACTCTGCCATGGCGTGCTCTCTCTCTCTCTTGCTTTCTCTCTCTCGCTTGCTCGCTCTCAAAAAAATTGATTTCCGTGATATTGTATATAATTTGTGGGCATCGGGGAGCCACTATTAATATGCGGGAGACTCCGGGAACTTCCGGGAGAGGTGAGATGTCTGTGAAGGTACACACTCAACATTGTAGGAACAGTTTCTGCCATCAGATTTCAGGAAGGTCCATGAACCCATGATATCCTGCAGTTCCTCTTTTACACTATCTATTGAATTATTTTTTTCTAACTTATAGTAATTTCATGTATTGCACTGTGTACTGCTGCCGCAAACTTCATGACAAATCATAGAATCGTAGAAAGCTACAGCACATTACAGGCCCTTCGGCCCACAATGTTGTGCCGACCATGTAATCTACTCTAGAAACTGCCTAGAATTTCCCTACCGCATAGCCCTCTATTTTTCTAAGCTCCATGTACCTATCTAAGAGTCTCTTAAAAGACCTTATTGTATCCGCCTCTACCTCAGTCGCTGGCAGTGCATTCCACGCACCCATCACTCTCTGTGTGAAAAACTTGCCTCTGACATCCCCCTTGTACCCGCTTCCAAGCACCTTAAAACTGTGCCCCCTCGTGTTAGCCATTTCAGCCCTGGGGAAGTGCCCCGGGCGATCCACACGATCAATGCCTCTCATCATCTTATACACAAATGTCAGTGATAATGAATCTATCCGATTCTGGTTCTGAAGACACAAGTGGCCAACTCAGCCACACCCCTGCTTTCTCCAAGTTCTTGGGGAATAACTCCCCTCCTTTGTCCTGCCACAGCCTCTTGTCATCTCAGGGCCTTAAATGACCACTGTGCGGCTGTTGATCCTGGTGGTGAATGTGATCTGTCAAGCCAAGGGCCTGAGCTGTCTATAAGATTGCCTAATTGGATTTCAATGCTACCAAATCTAATTTACATTGTATTTTTCAAAGAGGCAATTTACTAGTGCTCCAGTGTGCATTTTTTAAATGATCCCTCGGCCCCTTAGCTCAAACCATGTGACCAGAATCACAAAATGGCTCGGCCAGGAACATGCAGTGTTGAGCTCCACTTGGCAACAGCTGGTGTTCCTCCAACCCCCTTCTTCCCGTGTCACACTGCTCAGAGATACACTTCCCCACCCAGTCGTTCCTCAGGCTGCTTCCAGCCTCGATCCTTGCCCTATTTTCATTCCCAGAGATAAAAAAGGCTTTTGACGCGTGTCAGCCACGTAGGTCTGAGGGAGTGTGTGAGAGAGTGTGTGTAGGTAGGTGGGAAGTGTGTGTGTGTGTGTGTGTGTGTGTGTGTGTGTGTGTGTGTGTGTGTGTGTGTGTGTGAGAGAGGGGTGGCGGGGGGAGCACCAGTCCAAGTAAAGACAGTGAATGAGAAAGAGGATGAGAATGCAAGACAGGGAGCGAGAGAAGACACTCGGTGGCTACTTTGTTAAGGACAGGAGTGGAACCCGGTGTGGTCTTCTACAGCAAGGTTTGACATGCTGTGCATTTGGAGGTGCTCATCTGCCCCCCACTATTGTAACACGTGGTTATTTGAATTACTGCCACCTTCCTGTCAGCTTGAGCTAGTGTGGACCTTACTCATTAACAAGGCATTTTCGCCCACAGAATTTCCACTCACTGGATGTCTTTTTGTTTCTCACACCATTCTCTGTGAACTCCAGAGATTGTCACATGTAAAAATCCCAGGAGATCTGCAGATTCTGAGAAACTCAAAACACCACGTCTTGCACGAACAATCATTCCACGGTCACTTCGATTCAATCTCGTCCTCATTCCGAGGTTTGGTCTGAACAACAGCTGAACCTCTTGACCAGGTCTGCATGCTTTTATGCATTGAGTTGCTGCCACGTGATTGGCTGACTGGATATTTGCATTAATGGGCAGGTGTACAGGTGTACCTAATGAAGTGGACACTGTGAGGGTGCAAATACTGAGAGAGCGAGTGAGAGAGAATGATGCTGAGAGAAGAAGAACGAGACAATGGAAGGACGGAGTGAATAAGAGAGGGCGAGGGAGAAAATGCACATATTTATTTGATTATTTATTTATTGAGAAACTGTCCTTCAAGCCCCTTTGCCCAGCAACGCCAGATTTAACCCCAGCCTAATCACAGGACAGTTTACAATGACCAATTAACCTACCAACCAGTACGCCTTTGGACTGAGGGAGGAAACCAGAGCACCTGGAGGAAATCCACACAGTCGCGGGGAGAACGTACAAACACCTTACAGACAGTGGGGGCATATACGGACAGAAAGGGAGTGAGGGGCTGAACATAGGTGCAAGTAGAGAGAGTAATAAGTGAATGCAAGAAGAGAGACCAGTGAGTCAGTAAAGGTAGGGAGAGTATAACGGAATCAGTGTGAGAGAGGTGGTGCGAGTAGTGAAGGTGGGGGAGAGAGTCTATGAGATTAGAGAGTGAGAGAAAATGGCGGGGCTTGGAGAGGGAGTGAGGTACGATCAGTGTGCGTAAAGAGTGATGGAGGAAAGAGAGGGTCAAACAGGTTAGATCCAGAGAAAGCAGGAAGAGTTAGACAGAATCGGTGACATGGACGTGCAGTGATGGCTGAGGGAGAGACGATAAGGCATTCAAACAGATCACTGAATGTTAATAAGAACTGCGCAGAGCAGAAGCAAAGAAAAAAAATGCTCGGCCAACAGGGCCATTAGTGTTGGTGTTTCCATCTGACGGAGGCAGAGCAGCGACAAAGTCCACCGAGAGGTGGGACCGGGGCAGTGAGGTACAGGCAGAGGGTAGAGCTGAGCAGCTGGATGCTGATGCGACGCCTTGTCGTGGGCACAAGTGGGACAGGCAGAAACCAAGTTATGGACATTGTGGGATGTGGACAGCCATGAAAGTCATCTCTTTATAAACTCCAGGGTCCCTTGACTTCCCGGATGGCCAACCAGATGGGAAGAGTGACTAACTTCAACACACTGGGCACCCAGTGGCAGGGACAAAGAGCCAGTTGGGAGGTCCCCCAGTTGGACCTGGATCCATCTGTTGGGCAGCCCTCACCTCTTGGAGAAGCTATGCATGAGTGAGAAAGGACTGGTGTTGTCCTCGGCAATGTCAAACTGGCAGGAGAGAGCACCGGCCTGAGTTTTCTTACTGCCAGGATGGTATGTGAGGGTAAAGTTGAACCAGGTGAAGAGGAGAGGGCAACGGGTTTGATGGGAGTTGCGTCTGCTGTCGTCTCAGATGTAGGAGTGGTTCTTGTGATGCGTCCATACCATAAAGGGATGCTCTGCCCCTTCTGGCCAGTGTCACCGTGCCTCTGGGGCCTTCTTCACAGCCAGAAGTTCTCAGTTCCTGACATCATAGTTACACTCTACAAGGGTCATGCAACAGGAAAGAAAACCACAGGGGTGCAGCCGATATCGAGAGAAGAGCGTCGAGAGATAACAGCTCCAGTGCCGACATCCGATGCATCAACCTTGTAAACACAACAAAAAGGTTTGTGGGGAAAAATAGGGTGTGTATTCATGGGACACTGACACTTATCTGGGACTGGAGATAGTTGTGGCAATGGGAAAGGCTTTGGAAGAACTGGAATGGGAACAGAGTCTTGGCAGGAAGGCAAAAGAGGGAGGAAGGCACCATAGTAAATAGTCAGGAAGGTGGGGTGGTGTGATCAAAGAGAATTGAAATATAATGCTGGAAAGAAGATGTGAGGACAATCTAACGCTGAGGATGACACGAATAGCCAAAGAATAACAGGAGTTGTCGAGTTGGGGTTATGAAGAATGTCATTATTAAAATGAGTCAGTGACTCGCCAAATGTCTGCAATTAATCAGGGGAACCTGGGCCACTGTTACAGAAGAGATTCCTGAGATTTGGCAAAGGAGAAAACAGATACGATCATTAGATGTTACAATAATTAGAACAAAAATTAGAGAGGAAGAGGGGAGGTGAAGTTGTTGCTGAAAGTAAGGCAATTGGATCAGGGAAGGGAATAAATCTAGGGTCTGTCAAAAATTGAATCCAGGTCCAAGGAATTTGTAAAGGACAGGAATGGTCTATTGGTGGAAAGGAGGATATGGAATTTTGGAATACAAGTGTAACAGAAAACAATGCTAATTATGGAAGGGAGAGAATTACAATCTAACCATTAGAGAAGGGGTCACTCCTCATGGTATCTCAGTCAGAGTGAAATTTACTGTTACAGACAGAAGTACACGCAAACATAGGTGTAATGAATAAACCTACCTGAGGCAGTTCACAGAGACATCAGAGGTGCACATTCACAAGAAGAACAAAAAAAAAATTAAATCTAAATTATACACAATTTTAACAAGTACACAATTAGAACCAAAAAATCCATTGTGGTGCAAAGTGCTGATAGTGTTTCTATAATGAGGTAGTCATTCGGATTGTGGTTTTTTCAAGCACCGAATGTTTGAAGGAAGCAACTGGTACAGAGTCATAAGAAAGTGCAGCAAATAAACAGGCCATTGGCCCATCTAGTCCATGCCCAACCATTTAAACTGCCTACTCCCATCGACCTGCACCGGGGCCATACCCCTACCATCCATGTACCTATCCAAACTTCTCTTAAACATTGAAATCGAGCTCACGTGCACCACTTGCACTGACAGCTCGAACCATGCTCTCACAACCCTCTCAGTGAGGAAGTTTCCCCTTATATGCCCCTAAACATTTCACCTTTCACCCTTAAATCATGACCTCCAGTTGCAGTCCCACCCAACCTCAGTGGAAAAAAACCTGCTTGCGTTTACCTTATCTATAGCATTCATAACTTTGTATACCTCTATCAAATCTCCCCTCAATGTTCTACATTCCAAGAAACAAAGTCCTAAACTATTTAATCTTTCGTTATAACTCAGGTTCTCTGGACCTGGTAACATCCTTGTAAAATTTCTCTGCACTCTTACAACCTTATTTATATCTTTCCTGTAGGTAGGTGACCAAAACTGCACATAATGTGGTAGTGTGGGAATTTAAGATTCTGTACCCTCTGCCAGTGGTAGATATCATGTGATAGCATGGCTTGGATGGTGGTGGTCTTTGATGTCGAATGTTGCCTTCTTGAGATACAGTGTCACTGTAATGTTTTCAGTGGTGGGGAGGGATGTGCCCAAGATGTATTGCATCATCAGTCACATAACAATGATGCCTCTGACTGAGACTGCAAAAGGCAAGGTGCTGTCCTACTGAGGAATTCAGAATGGAACACAGAAGGCTCCAGTCTTTAAGAACACAGAAACCCCATTCTCCTGCCTTCTCCCTGTAACCTTTGACACCCTTACTAATCAAGAACCCATCAACCTCTGCTTTAAGTATGCCAAAAAGTTTGGCCTCCACAGCTGTCTGTGGCAATAAATTCCACGGATTTACCAAACTCTGGCCAAAGAAATTCCTCCTCTTCTCTGCTCTGTAGGGATCTCCCCGTATTCTAAGGCTGTGTTCTTTGGTTCTAGACTCCCTCATTATGGGAAACATCCACTCTGTCAAGGCCTTTCAATATCCAAAAGGTTTTATTGAGATCTGCCCTCAGCTCTGGGTCTAAACTCCAGCGAGTACAGACCCAGAGCCCTCAAATATTCCTCCTATACTCACTCCTTCATCCCTCCTGCCTCACAGATGGATTGTTCACAACCGCCCCAGCAATCATTTGAATTGCTTTGATTCCCAAGTTACAGCAATGACCTAATGGATGGAGGGCCGAATATTTCAATGGATTGTGGCTGGCACTGTAAACTGGCAATTACCTTCATTAATCAGCAGATAGATTTATCCACATTAACAATAGGGCTCTGATTTGCAATCAATACACTCCAAGGGAGGCAGGACACAACCAATAAGTCTGTTGCACAGACCTCACTGGCAAATGGACTTGGTTCAAGGTCACAGAAAATTAAGCTTGCTGAACAAGTTACAGCCGCCTCTCCATAGCGTCTCTCCAAGTTACTTCTCTTTTTTCTTCTCACCCACTTCGTTCTCTCTCTCTCTCACTCTACCTCCTCTCTCTCCCTCTCCTCTCTCTCTCTCCTTTCTCTCTCCTTTCTCCTTCTCTCCCTTTGTATTTTCACCTATTGGATGTCCCTGTTGACACCCTAACATGCACGTGCACGCGTGCACGCACACACACACACACACACACACACACACACAATGACCACAAGACACAGGAGCAGAATTAGACCTTCCAGCCCATCAAGTCTGCTCTGCCATTCGATCACAGCTGATTCACTTTCCCTCTTAATCCCATTCGCTGGCTTCTCTCCGTAACCTTTGATGCCGTAATAATCAATGAGGACACTAATCATAATCACTTATATATATATATGTGTGTGTGTGTGTGTGTGTGTGTGTGTGTGTGTGTGTAAATGCATCAAAACACACGTGTTAATATACTCGGGCACACTCTCTTGCATTCTTTTCCTTTGGTGATATAGAGAAAATTCAAAGATCCAAAGTACGTTTATCATCAAAGTATTTATGCAGTATACAACCCTGAGATTCATCTTCCCACAGGCAGCCATGAAACAAAGAAAACTATGGAACCCATTCAAAAAAAAATCAAACCCCCATTGTGCAAAAAAAGAACAAATCATGCAAGCAGTAAAGAAAGAGCAAAAAACAAAATGTAAAACGCCAAACCACAAAGTCATCGAAAGAGTCTCGGTATATTACTAGAATGTTACCTGGGTTTCATCACCTAGGTTACAGAGAAAGGTTGAACAAGTTGGGTCTTTATTCTTTGGAGCGTAGAAGGTTGAGGGGGGTCTTGATAGAGGTGTTTAAAATTATGAGGAGGATAGATAGAGTTGACGTGGATAGGCTTTTTCCATTGAGAGTGGGGGAGATTCAAACAAGAGGACATGAGTTGAGAGTTAAAGGGCAAAAGTTTAGGGGTAACATGAGGGGGAACTTCTTTACTCAGAGAATGGTAGCTGTGTGGAATGAGCTTCCAGCAGAAGTGGTTGAGTAAGGTTCGATGTTGTCGTTTAAAGTTAAATTAGACAACTATATGGACAGGAAAGGAATGGAGGGTTATGGGCTGAGTGCAGGTCGGTAGGACTAGGTGAGAGTGAGAGCTCGGCGTGGACTAGAAGGGCCAAGATGGCCTGTTTCTGTGCTGTAATTGTTATATGGTTATATTCAGTACAGCTCAGTTCAGCCCAACCCAGTGCTGTGTCTATGTTACCTTCAGTCTCCCTCTCCAGTTTGGAGGTCTCTGCTGAGATCAGTGAGGGAAGAGGACATCTGATGATATAGCAGGTGGGTAGTTTATGAGAATTTGTTTCTTCTGCCATTGATCTCTCTGTGTGCTCCTGCTCCTCCTCCACCAGGTTCTCAATACCTTCCCCAGTGCTCCTTCTTCACTATGATAGGTTGTGGTCCAGCGTTTTCCAGGGGTCAGAGAAGATGCTTGGAGTGCCTTCAAGCGCATCTTTGAATCTTTTTCCCTGTCCTTTGGGTAATCCCTTCCCGTGACAGACCCTGGAATAGAGTGTCTGTTTTCAGGATTCAGGTCTCAGGCAGGGGAACAATGAGAAAAGAGTGTGCCCTGGATGGTGGGCATTCTTGATGATGGGTACTGATCCTGGCAGGCTGAGCACCTTCCCGTTCTTTTTGGAGACCAGCTCACCCCTGCAGCATGTTTGTTAGAGGTGAGATGTATTATTTCAGCAAGGGAAACTGAGGAAAGTATTGCAGTTTTGTTTGAGATTAGCCTTCACTGAGAATGGTGCTGCCATTCTCACACATTGAAACACCACTCGGCCCTGGAGCGCCTAGACAACAGCAAAATATACATCAGGCTTCTGTTTATTGATTACGGCTCGACGATAAACACCATGGTCCCCTCACTGCGAACCATCAAGTTTCAAAACGTGGGCCTCTGAACCTCCCTCTGCAACTGGATCCTTGAATTCCTCATTGGGCGACTACATCTTCTCACTGACTATCAACACTGGTGCACCTCAAGGGTGTGTGCTTAGTCCATTGCTCTGCGCTCTCTAAATTCATGACCATGTGGCTAAGCACAGCTCAAATGTGATCTATAAACTTTCCGATGGCACCACTATTGTCGGCAGAATTTTGGAGGGCAACGAGGAGGCCTACGAGAGTGAGATAGGTCAGCTGGTTGAGTGATGTCGCAACAACAACCTAGCCTCCGTAGTCTCCAAAACATTTTCAAGGAGTGGTGCCTCAGAAAGAGGGCGTCTGTTATTGAAGACCTTCATCACCCAGGACCTGCATGCGTCTCATTGTTACCATCAAGAAGGAGATACAGGAGCCTGAAGGCACACACCCAATGATTCAGGAACAGCTTCTTCCCCTCTGCCATCCGATTCCTAAATGGACATTGAACCCATTAACACTACCTCACTTTTTTTATATATGGTACATATATTTGCTGTAATTCATTTATTTACTTTCTTTCTATAGTTAACAAATTTCACAACATATGCTGGTGATTCTGAATATAATGGTTAAGGAGAATCAACGTGGAGCCTGGAGCAGCACATGGAACTGCAATGTTACATTTGCAGAGACCTGGTTACATGAGGTTCGGGACTGGAAGCAAAACATTTCTGAGTTCTGCTGTTCCAAATAGGATAGGGAGGGAGGTAAAACAGGTTGCACGACTGATAAATGAGTATGTCACAGCATTACTCAGAGAGGACACACCGGAGGGCTCATCTACACAAGAAATTTGGGTGGAGCTCCAAAATACTCTGACGGGATTATACTATAGGCCCTTCCCAATAACCACTGAGAGGTAGAGGAACAGATATGTAGACAGGTGCAGTAACAACAGGGTTCTCATAGTGGAGGACATAACTGTGATTGGACTCTCCAATTCCCAGTATTGTTTGGAACTTCCTGAATACAAGCGGCAGGAATTTTTTCCATGCATCCATGAGAGTTCATGAAACAGTACATGGAGAACTAACAACAGGAGAAAACATATTGCAGCTGGTTCTGGGAAATAAGCCAGGCCAACTGCTGATGGGATGTTAACCATCTAGACTTTAACACTCCTCTCTCCTATTCCAACCTCACTCCTTCTGAACGCTCGGCTCTCCACTCTCTCCGCACTAATCCTAACCTCAACATCAAACCCGCAGGTAATGGAGGTGCTGTAGTACTCTATCTTGCTGAGGCCCAACGCCAACTCTCAGATACCTCCTCTTATTTACCCCTCGAACAGGATCCCACTAAGGAACACCAAGCCATTGTCTCCCACACCATCACAAACCTTATTGACTCTGGGGATCTCCCGTCCACTGGCACCAACCTCATAGTTCCCATACCCTGCACCTCCCGTTTCTACCTCCTACCCAAACTACACAAACCTGCTTGTTCAGGTAGACCCATTGTTTCAGCTTGTCCCTGCCCCTCTGAACTCATATACCTCGACTCAGTTTTATCCCCACTGGTTCAGTCTCTTCCTACCTACATCCGTGACACTTCACACACTCTGGATCTTTTCAAGGATTTCAAGTTCCTTGGCCCCCATCATTTTATTTTTCTATAGATGTCCAGTCCCTATACACTTCCATCCTCCACCGGGAGGCCTCAAACCTCTCTGTTTCTTTCTGGACACCAGACCCAACCAGTTCCCCTTCACCACCACTCTCCCTCATCTAGTGGAATTTGTCCTCACTCTTAATAGCTTCTCCTTTGGCTCCTCCCACTTCCTTCAAACAAAAGGGGTAAACATGGGCACTCGCATGGGTCCCAGGTATGCCTGCCTGTTTGTCGGCTACATGGAGCAGTCTGTGTTCCAAGCCTACACTGGTGACCGTCCCACACTTTTCCTATGCTACATCGACGATTGCATTGGTGCTGCTTCCTGCATCCATGCTGAACTCGTCGATTTCATCCACTTTGCCTCCAACTTCCACCCTGCCCTCAAATTCATCTGGTCCATTTCCGACACTTCCCTTCCCTTTCTCAATCTCGCTGTCTCTATTTCCGGAGACAGCTTATCCACCAATGCCTATTATAAACCAATGGACTCTCACAGCTACGTGGACAATACCTCAAACCAACCTGCTACTTGTAAAAATGCCATCCCCCTTATCTTAATTCCTCTGTCTCCACCACATTGGTTCTCAGGATGAGGCTTTTCATTCTAGAACGAAGGAGATGTCCACCTTTTCAAAGAAAGGGTCTTCCCTTACTCCACCATCAACGCTGCCCTCAACCGCATCTTTCATTTTATGCGCATCTGACCCTATCCTCCCACCTCCCTACCAGGGATAGGGTCCCTCTTGTCCTCACCTACCACCCCAGCAGCCTCCGCGTTCAGTACATAATTCTCCAAAACTTCTATCACCTCCAACTGGTTCCCACTACAAAACACATCTTTTCCTCCCCGCCCCACTTTTTGCTTTCCGCAGGGATCACTCCCTATGCAACTTCCTTGTCCATTCGTCCCTCCGCACTGATATCCCTCCTGGCACTTACCTTTGCAAGCAGAATAAGTGCTACACCTGCCCCTAGACCTAAATAAAGTATAAAGTATAAAAGTAAAAGTATAGACCTCCTCCGTCACTATCATTCAGGGCCCCGAACAGTCCTTCCAGGTGAGGGAACACATCACCTGCGAGTCTGTTGGGGTCGTATACTGTGTTTGATGCTCCTGTATATCGGTGAGACCCAACATAGATTGGGAGACCGCTTCGCCGTGCACCTTTGCTCCATCAGCCAAAACAAGTGGGATCTCCCAGTGGCCACCCATTTCAATTCCACTTCCCATCCCCATTCTGATATGTCCATTCATGGCCTCCTCCATTGTCATGATAAGGCCATACCTAGGTTGGAGGAGCAATACCTTATATTCCGTTTGAGTAGCCTCCAATCTCATGCCGTGAACATCAATTTCTTATACTTCCGTTAATGCCTTCCTCCCCCCTTCACTATTTCCCATCCCCTTTTCCCTCTCTCATGTTACCTTCTTGACCGCTCATTGCCTCCCTCTGGTGCTCCTCCCCCCCAACTATTTTCCTTTCCTCCATGGCCTTCTGTCTCTTTCACCAATCAGCTTCCTGGCTCTTTGCTTCATCTCTCCCCCTTCAAGTTTCACCTATCGCCTAGTGTTTCTCCCTCCCCTCACCCCACCTTTCAAATCTGCTCCTCAGCATTTTTTCTCCAGACTGCCGGAGGGCTTTGGCTCGAAATGTCGACTTTTCCACAGATACTGCCTGGCCTGCTGAGTTCCACCAGCATTTTGTGTGTGTTGCTCGGATCTGCAGCATCTGCAGATTTTCTCTTGTTTGTCTTGCATGTGACAGACCTGATTCTGAGTGAACATTCTGGTAATAGTGATCACAACGCATTATGTTTAAAGATAGTTAAGAGTAAGGATACACTTGGATCTTACAGGAAGGTCATAAATTGGGGAAGGGAAAATTACAACAGAGTAAGACAGGAGCTAATGGGCATTGACTGGGAACAGCTGCTGTCAGACAAGTCCACGACTGACACGTGGATGTTGCCTGAAGTTCAGGATTGCCACATTCTGGTAAGGAGTAATCACCAGGACGGTAAGGGAAGGGAACCTTGGGTGACCTGAGAGGTCCTAAGTTTATTCTGGAAGAAAGAAGTGTCATACCCTGGTAAATATAGGCCAGTGAAGCTCAAATCAGTGGTGGGGAATTTATTGAAGAGGAAGGTGGCTGTCCATCATGTCCGACGATGACAAGAAACCTGTGTGGGAGAGTTATTGAAGTGGAAAAACCGTTGCACTGGGGCAGCTCCACTCTCTCAACCGCAGAAACGTGGGTCCAGTGGTATGAACAAATGTCAAACAAGGTCTTCAGTATCTTGTCATGCCCCCCACTCTCCACAGGGCATTGCAGAACCACCTTCCTGGCCGTTGGACCTCACTGTAGATCTCACCCGCCGGAGCTCTCTCCGCCTGCTGCGACAGGCACGTCCCTACCTTCCTGGGGTACGAGTCCTGCCAGCCACCCTCACTTGGTTTAGCCTGCCTGTCGATGCGGTGCACTGGGGTGTGGCTGTTGTCACATGCAGACAGCTAACTGGAGCTACAGGTGAAAGCTGGATGTCCAGTGGGCACCAAATGTGAGTGAGCTGCCCCAGAATGGACATGACAAAGCCCTCCACCAGAGGAACAATCCCTCCATGGACACACCGTTGGAGAGGATACTGATAAGATTTAAAAATGCAAACACGAGGAAATCTGCAGATGCTGGAATTTCAAGCAACACACATAAAAGTTGCTGGTGAACGCAGCAGGCCAGGCCTGCAGATGCTCTTACTAGCTCTTCTTTCAGTTAGTCCTAACGAAGGGTCTTGGCCCGAAATGTCAACTGTACCCCTTCCGAGAGATGCTGCCTGGCCTGCTGAGTTCACCAGCAACTTTTAAGTGTGTTGCTGATAAGATTTATATGCATTTGGAAAGGCATGGGCTGCTCGGGGACAGTCAGCACGGGGTTGTGCACAGCAGATCATGTCTTACGAGCCTGATTGAGGCAAAGGACATTATCTGCATGGACTTTAGTAAGGCATTGATAAGGTGGATTGAGAAGATAAAGATACATGGGATCCAAGGAGAACTGCAAGTTTGGATTCGGAACTGGCTTGCCTATAGAAGACAGAGGATACATGCGGAAAGCTGCTATCCTGGCTGGAGATCTGTCACCAGTGGTATTCCACAAGGATCCATACTGTTTGTGATATATATCAATGATCTGGACAAAAAATGTAAATGGGTGGATTAGCAAATTGGTGGACGACACTAGGATTACAGGTATTGTGGACACTGTAATGTAGGCCCTCTATTGACCAGAGTCGATTATGGACGTTGCGTCCTAGCTGTCTATGCGAGCCAGTGCGCATGCCAGGGCAGTACGATATGGAGAGCAAGCTGTTGCTAATGCAGCAGGCACCCCCTCTGCATGTAGCTGATGAATACAAAGGAATGGCAGAGGCCGGGTACAGTTTGAGACCGGTACAGTTTGGCACTAGGGGTACTGCTGGAGTTGCCTGTCAGCATTGAACTCAACATAAGACTGCCTCGGGGACTCCAGCTCCAGATTTTTACTGACAATTTACTTCCGAAGCTTTCCCCATGAGTTGGTGTAAACACAAGGCAGTTGACGAGCCCCATCTGCCTGAGCGAACTGTTTTAAGACGCCAGTAACACGTTCCTGTCAGTAGAAACATTCCACCAGGCTCAGTAAGTAAGCCACATGCGAAGGCCACGAGCTGGACTTGGTTGTCAGAGGCTGTTTGAGACGTACGCCATTGGGAGCATTTAATAGGTAGTGGGAGCTCATCCCCATTACACCCGCCCCCCCCCCACAGCTATGACAGCCTTAAGGAACCACAGTGTAAAGGACTATGAAAAAAATACAGAAGCATATAGATCATTATAGGCATGGGCAGAGAAGTGGCAGATGGAATTTAATCCAGGTAAATGTGAGCGTTGCATTTTTGGAGGTGAAATGAAAGGAAGAAGTATACAGATGGTGGACCCCTTGATAGCATTGAGGTACTGAGAGAGACCTACACAAGTGGATCAGGTGGTTAAAAAAAAATGCCATTTAGCATGCTTGCCATCATTGGAGAACAGTAAGATTGCAACTATAGAAATCATTAGTCAGACCACGCTTGAAGGATTGCGTGCTGGTCCCTTCATTATAGATAGGTAGATAGATAGATAGACATACTTTATTGATCCCGAGGGAAATTGGGTTTCGTTACAGTTGCACCAACCAAGAATAGAGTATAAATATAGCAATATAAAACCATATATAATTAAATAATAAAATGTAAATTATGCCAGATGGAAATAAGTAAGTCCAGGACCAGCCTATTGGCTCAGGGTGTCTGACCCTCCAAGGGAGGAGTTGTAAAGTTTGGTGGCCACAGGCAGGAATGACTTCCTATGACGCTCAGTGTTGCATCTCGGTGGAATGAGTCTCTGGCTGAATGTACTCCTGTGCCCAAACAGTACATTGTGTAGTGGATGGGAGACATTGTCCAAGATGGCATATAGGAAGGATATGGACCCTGTGGGAAGGGTACAGAAGAGGTTTACCAGGATGCTGCTTGAACTAGAGGATATGAGCTATAAAGAAAGTTTGGAGAAACCTGGCTTGTTCTATCGAAGAACAAGATGGAGTTTTTTTTTAAATTATGAGAGGCATAGCTTAGCCAGTCAGAATCTTTTTCCCCCCAGGGTATAAATGTCAAATGCCAGAGGACATGCTTTTAAGGTGAGGTGGGGGGGGAGGTTAAAGGTGATGTGAGGTGCAAGTGTTTTACGCAGAGAATTGTAGGTATAGAAATGGGTCACCACTGGTGGGAGCGGGCAGTCTGGTGGAGTTTAAGAGGCTTTCAGATAGATATACTGCGTGAGGGGAATGAAGGGTTATGGATGATACACAGGAGGGGGACATTTAGGACAAATTAAGATCAAGATTGGCACAACATCGTGGGCCAAATTGCCTGACAGTGCTCTGCTGTTCTATGTTCCATAACAGCAGTGGGAGGTTTGAAGAAATAGATGGAATGCAGGATTATAAACTGGATGAAATATTTCAGCTCTTAAACTCAATTGGAACATGATTGCATGCAGTTGTGGTCACCAATAGGAGGCATGTTGGATGTTCATACACTCTGTTACACAGACACACAAACCAGACCTCATGAACATATGTCAATACACGGACTCATATTCACACCCACAGACACTCTCAGTCTCGTACACAAGCATTTATACTTTTACACAGGCCTGCGGTATATACATACACACACACACACACACACACACACACACACGCACGTGCACAGACTTACATCTACACACAATCTCATTCACAATGATATGCTCTCTTATACAGACACACAAATCTTATACACAGAACATACAGATACTGTATATGGATGCACACACAAACACATATTCACCCAGAGACACATTCTCTCCCATACACAAGCATACACGCTTTTTAAATTGACGCATTTTTGTACACAAACACACATGCACACATCCTCCAAGAAGGCCAGAATCTTGTGGTTTGGAGGCTTGTGTGCCTCATTGACCTGGAGAGCTATGTTGGCTGGAGTCAGGGTTTTATGCTTTGGCTGTTGGTAGGATAACCCATGCCAAACAGGTCAAAGGGTAGAGGCCAGAGAGTGGTCCACTGGTCCTCCAGGTTCGGGGCTTCAGCTCAGGGCTAACAACCTTGACAGGTAAAAGAAAATCTAAAAAGAAACAGCAATGAAGAATTTTTCTATATCTGAGTGTGATGGTATTCCTGAGTCTCCACCTGGGACTTGCATGGCTGACAGTAGTGAAAACCGAGCTACTGACACAATGAAGGAAGCCGTGAACACTGGCACAGATGAAGGATCTTCACTGCTGCCCGCGACGTAACGGGCAGAAGAGACAGACACACTCACACGTGCACTCACGTACACACATGCAAACTTACGTATACACACAATCTAATCTGCAGTGATACACCCTTTTATATAGACGCACTAATTTTATACAAAATGAACATAAATATATTCTGTAGAAGCACACACAAACCATACATTCAAACACAGAAACACTCTTTCAGACATAAGCATGTACTCTTTTTACAGACACACACACACACACTTTCTATCAGATGAATTTTGGATGCTTTCTGCTGCATCTCACTGACCGGCAGAACTGTTTCAGTTCCCACAGGCAAAAACCCTGCAGAGAACACAAGAGTCATTTCTGCTGACATGTGCGTGTAATTGGGAATAACGTTTTCACAGAGTGATAAATGATTTCTTTTTAAGCGTCTGAGTTGTCTATGACCTGTCCTAACGCAGTTGCTCAGCTGTGTACAGCTGTGCATCAGAGCTACGTGCCATTTATGAGAGTGCTGTTTGCAATGCCGGGAGTTATTGATACTCCGATATTGTTTGATGCATTAAAGCCTTGGCAGCCATTGGGGGTTACCTCAGCCACTGTGATTATAAGATCAGAAGACATAGCAGCAGAATTAGGCCATTCGGCCCATTGAGTCTGCTATACCAAACTTGGATACCCTGACTAGTCAAGAACATCTCAACCTTCACTTTAAATATAATGACTTGGCCTCCACAGCTGTCTGTGGCAATGAATTCCACAGGTTCCCAAAATAATCATTTCTGTTGTAAAGGGGTGTCTTTGTATTCTGAGGCTGTGCCCTCAGGTCCTCGACTCCCCCACTAGAGGAAGCATTCTCTCCTTGTCCACTCCACCTGGGCTCTTCAATATTCAGTAAATTTCAATGAGACTCCCTCCCTCCACTTATTCTTCTAAACTCCGGTGAGTACAAGCCCAGATCCTCATATGTTAACTCCTTCGTTCCCAGGATCAGTCTGGTGAACCTGTTCTGGGCCCTCTGCAATGCCAGCACATCCTTTCTTAGATAAGGGGCCCAGAACTGTTCATAATACTGCAAACGTGGTCAGACGTTATACTGCTAAGACTTATCACTGGGGGGAAATGAGATCGTGTCATCCAAAGTTTACAACTGCTGAACCAGCCAATCCTCTCCCGTTAAAGAGTCACAGTCCAAACCCGTCATCCTGCAACAGTTCAGGGAAATACTAGGCTGGGCTCTTCTGTGGAAGTGCCTGCTTACTCCCAAATCCGAGTGATGAGAGTGAAATTCGTCCTCGGACCAGGTGAGGGGAAGCAGATATGGGCTGGTAAATCGAGCAAGCAAGAGATTCTGCAGATGATGGAAATTTTGAGCAGCAGACGCTCAGCAGGTCAGGCAGAGTCTATGGAGGGGAATAAACAGCCAACAGTTTAGGCTGAGACCTTTCTTCATGGCTGGTAAGGGATAGAATGGGAAAATATGAATTAGTGCCACACTCACAACATGCTGGAGGAACTCAGCAGGTCGGGCAGCATAAGTGGAAAAGATCAGTCGACGTTTCGGGCCGGAACCCTTTGTCAGAACTGAAGAAGGAAGGGGCAGAGGCTCTGTAAAGAAGGTGGGGGGAGGGTGGGAAGGAGAAGGCTGGTAGGTTCCAGGTGAAAAACCAGTAAGGGGAAAGATAAAGGGGTGAGGGAGGGGAAGCAGGGAGGTGATAGGCAGGAAAGGTGAAGCATGAATAGGGGAAAACACAATGGGTAGTAGAAGGAGGCGGAACCATGAGGGAGGTGATAGGCAGCTGGGGGGAGGGGGCAGAGTGACATAGGGATAGGGGAAGGGAGGGGGAGGGAATTACTGGAAGTTGGAGAATTCTACGTTCATACCAAGGGGCTGGAGACTACCTAGACGGTATATGAGGTGTTGCTCCTCTAACCTGAGTTTAGCCTCATCATGGCGGTAGAGGAGGCCATGTATGGACATATCTGAATGGGAGTGGGAAACAGAGTTGAAGTGGGTGGCTACTGGGAGATCCTGACTGTTTTGGCAGACGGAGCAGAGGTGCTCGACGAAGCGGTCCCCCAATCTGCGTCGGGTTTCACCGATGTAGAGGAGGCCGCACCGGGAGCACCAGATGCAATAGATGACCCCAACAGACTCACAAGTGAAGTGTTGCCTCACCTGTAAGGACTGTTTGGGGCCCTGAATGGTGACAAGAGAGGAGGTGTAGGGACAGGTGGAGCACTTGCGCTTACAGGGATAAGTGAGTTCGGGCCCGAAACGTCGAGCGATCTTTTCCACTGATGCTGCCTGACCTGCTGAGTTCCTCCAGCGTGTTGTGAGTGTTGCTTTGACCCCAGCATCTGCAGATTATTTTGTGTTTATGAATTAGTGCCTACGGACACAGGCGGATGCAGACCAGTATGGGCTAATACAGGTTGATGGCGATGAGTCATCATCATTATGTGCCGTCTCATATGACGTAGACGATCATGGTCTTTCATCTGTTGACCATGATTGTTCGTGGCAAACTGTTCTACAGAAGTGGTTTGCCATTGCCTTCTTCTGGGCAGTGTCTTTAGAAGACGGGTGACCCCAGTCATTACCAATACTCCTCAGAGATTGACTGCCTGGAGTCAGTGGTCCCATAACCAGGACTTGTGATATGCACCAGCTGCTGGTATGATCATCCACCACCAGCTCCCATGAATTCACATGACCCTGATGGGGGAGTGGTGGTGGGTGATAAGCAGGTGTGACACTTTGGTCAAGGGTGACCTGCAGGCTAGCAGAGGGATGGAGCACCTTACACCTCCTTTGGTAAAGACATATCTCCACCCCGCCATCCATGAAGAGAGCAGACTGATAAAGACCAATACAGGCCATTAAGCCCTGATACAGGCTGTCGAGGGTTAGCATGACGTGGTACAGATTGGTACAGCCTGATAAAGTATGATATAGACTATAAAAAACTGGTATAGGCTGGCATTGGGGTGGCAAGGTTGAGATTAATCTCTAACAATGGAGGTATAAGGTGCTCCTACCCTCTACTAGCCTCCCCCCACCACCCCCCATCAGGGTCATGTGAAGCCATGGGAGCAGGTGATGGATGGTCGTACGAGCAGCTGATGCATGTCACAAGTCCTGGTTATGTGACCACTGACACCAGGCAGAGAATCTCTGAAGAGTATTGAAAATGGATGGGGTCACCTGTCTTGTAAAGACTCTGCCCAGAAGAAGGCAACGGCAAATGACTTCTGTGGAAAAATTTGCCAAGAATAATCATGGTCGTGGAAAGATCGCCCATGTGATAAGACACGGTTCATGATGATGATTATAGGTTGGCAGGAGTTAGTATGGGTTCATATAATAGTACATGCTGAGACAGATTGGAAAAGCCACATGCAAACCAATATGCACTGGTTAGCTCAGGTTAGGGCACCTACTTGTTTTGGAGATGTGTTGCACCTCTGTGTAACATGGACACAGGATGGCTAAGAAATGAATCACTTATCCAAATACTCCAATAACCCACTGGTTTGGCTTCCTGGGCCTTGGGATTGTGGACGTTTTGGAAAAAAGATATTGTCTCTGTCAGATAACTGGCATGGACGGGGATAGTGTAGCCGTGGGATTTTTGTATGGCTTCATCCATACCCAGTCAAAAACTTCATCTGCTGACAGCAGGCTTCCAGATGATTTGAAAAGTTCAAAGTTCAAAGTAAGTTTATTATCAATGTATTTATATATGTCACCTCGAGATTCACTTTCTTGTACACGTTTACAGGAAAGTAAAGAAATACAATAGGATCAGTGAAAAACTAAACACAAAGACTGACAAATGTCAATGAGCCAAGAAGACAAATTGTTCAAATAAAAAAAATCAAATAATGATAAGGCCATAAGACACGGCAGCAAGATTAGGCCATTGGCACATTTGAAATTAGGCCATTTCCGCCGTGATACAACAATTGGCGGCACGGTCCTGCCTGTGGCCATCGAACGTGCAGCTCCTCCCGTGGAGGGTCAGACACCCTGAGCCAAAAGACTGGTCCTGGACTTACTTTCCATCTGGTATAGTTTGCATTTTGTTGTTTGATTGTTTGTGGTTTTTGTATTGCTATATTTACACTCTATTCTTGGTTGGTACGGCTGTAATGAAACCAAATTTCCCTCGGGATTAATAAAGTATATCTATCTATCTATCTATCTATCTTGACCCATTGAGTCTGGTCTGTAGTAATATTAATAATATGAAAATCTTCAGGAAGCCACAATACTAAACATCACTATAATAGTCTGAAAGTTTCTAGCATTTGAGGAATGAGTTAGCTTGGCTATGCCTGTACCTCAGATTTTACCAGCTTCAGCTGAGATAAAATAAAAATATAATAAAAATAAGAAGAAGAAGAAGCAGAAGAAGCAGAAGAAGAAGAAGAAAAAGAAGAAAAAGAAGAGGAAGAAGTTAATAAATAATACTGAGAACATTAGTTGTAGAGTTCTTTCCCATTGAGCAAACCAGTGTGATGTATATAATAACTTCAGGTGTTTTTTTATCTCTGTCTCTAACAAACCCTCACTGTCCAACAGACAGGCTCATTCATGACAGAGATGGATGAGGGCTGCTTGGTTTCCCTGTATTGCTAATTTCCCTCCCTCGATATTGACATTGTGCTGGGTCTCTCAAAGTTCAAAGTAAATCAATTATCAAAGTATATTTGTGTCACCATATACAACCCTGAGATTCAATTTTCTTGTAGGCATACTTAATAAATCCATGATAGAATCAGTGAAAGACCGCACCAACCAATGTGCAAAAGACAACCATGCAAATACAAAAGAAAAAGAAAGAATTAATGATAATAAATAAGCCATGTATCGAGAACATGGGATGAAGAGTGAGTCCATAGGTGTGGGAATGGTTCAGTGACATTATCCCCTCTGGTTCAAGAGCCTGATGGTTGAGGGGTAATTACTGTTTCTGAACCTGGTGGTGTTTGTCCTGAGGCATCTGTACCTTCTTCCTGATGGCAACAATGAGGACAGTGCATGACCTGGGAGGTGAGGGGTTCCTGATGATGCTTTCTCTGCTCTCGCCCCAGTGGTACATGGAAATGGGGCATAAATGGAGTAAACAGTAGGAAACAACATGGCTGAGGATTCAGGAACTCGAAGGAATTGGGCAAGAGGAGATCTGAGGAAGAAGCTCTTCATCCAAGGGGTAGTTGGAATCTGGATTGCACTACGTGAATGTGTGTTAGACACATAGACAAATGGGCACTTGATAGTGGAAATTATACAATCAGCCTCTTTTTGGGCTAAATGACTCTATGTGGCTTGAAGTATTCTTGTATGACTGAATGTTTTACGAGATACAGGGAGAGCTGACAGCATCTGTGGAGGTTTGCAGATCACTCTGAACAAGGGAGATGCTAGTTTGGCTTCTATTTGATAATCTTTAAGAAGCAAGGAATATTTATGCAGAAATTTCCGTCATTCCATATGGGAACTCTCAAATCCAGGGGACATGATCTTCGATTTCTCTAACTTCGGTCAATTTCTACCCCCCTCCCCCTTCTTTCTTTCTCCATTCCACATTCTGGCTCTCCTTTTGCCTGTTCTCTCCACCTCAGATGCCCATCGCCTCCTTCTGGTTCCTCTCATCCTTCACTTTCTCCCATGGTTCACTCTCCTTTCCTATCAGATTCCATCTAATTCTGCCCTTTACTTCTTCCGCCTAACACCTGCCAGCTTCTTACTTCATCCTTCCTCCCCCACCCACCTACCTTCCCCTTTAGCTGATCTCCCAGTCACCTGCAAATTGGCACTCCATCTCCCCCCACCATATTCTTACTCTGGCTTCTTCCCCCCTCCTTTTCAGTCCTGATGAAGGGTCTCGGCCCAAAGTGTCAACTGTTCATTTACCTCCGTAGATGCTGCTTGACCTGCTGAGTTTCTCCAGTATTTTGTTTACGTTACTCTGGATTTCCAGCAAAGAGTCATAGAGTCATAGAGAAGTACAGTACAAATTCAGGTCCTTTGGCCCATTCATTCCGTAACCAGACAATTAAGCTGCCTGCTCCTATCGACCAGCACTGGGACCATAGCCCTCCATACCCTTACCATCCATGTATCTATCCAAACTTCTCAAACTTTGAAATCGAGCTCCCATGCACCACTTGTGCTAGCAGCTCGTTCCACACTCTCACGGCCCTCTGAATGAAGAAGTTTCCCCTTACATTCTCCTTAAACTTTTCACATTTCACCCTTAACCCATGACCTCTGGCTGTAGTCCCACCCAACATCAGTGGGTACCCTATCTATAACCCTCATAATTTTGTTTCCCTCTATCAAATCTTTCCTCACTCTACTATGTTCCAAGGGATAAAGTCCTAACCTATTCAATCTTTCCATATAACTCAGGTCCTCCAGACCTGGAAGAATCTACAGAATCTGTGGTGTTAACAGAACAATTGAATGGTGCACTGGTTGTTTATGTTCTGGGGACCTTCTGGCCACTAAAACATTACAAGTCAGGTCAGGTCAAGTTTATTGTCATATGTAGAAGTCAGATACAGTAGTTAGCATGGACGCATTGGGCTGAAGGGCCTGTATCTGTGTTGTATTGCTTCATAACTCTATGACTCTACAGGTGCCATGAGAAACTTGTTTGTAGCAGCATCACAGGCACATGGTCTTAGTGACATAACATTCACAAGAAAAAAACTTTGATTGAACAGAATTTTTACAAAACTTTTCCAACAAAGACCAAGCTAACAACAAAAAACAAAGTCCAAGGTGCAAATCCAGGAATCAGAGATGCAGAGGGACTTGGAAGTTCTTATGCAGAACACCCTGAAGGTCAACTTGTAGGTTTAATCAATGGTGAGGAAGGCAAATGCCATGTTAGCATTCATTTCAAGAGGTCTTGAATACAAGAGCATGGATGTGATGCTGAGGCTTTATAAGGCACTGGTGGGGCCTCACCTTAAGTATTCTGAACAGTTTTGGGCCCCTCATCTTAGAAAAGATGTGCTGGCATTGGAGAGGGTCCAGAGGAGGTCTTCAAGGATAATTCCAGGAATGAAAGGGTTATTTTACGAGGAACGTTTGATGGCTCTGTGTCTGTACTCGCTGGAATTCAGAAGGATGAGGGGGGATCTCATTGAAACCTTTCGAATGTTGAAAGGCCTAGACAGTGTAGATGTGGAAAGGATGTTTCCCATGGTGGGAGAGTCTAGGAAAAGAGGGCGCAGCCTCAGGGTGGAGGGGCGCCCTTTCAAAAAGAGATGTGGAGAAATTCCTTTAGCCAAAGGGTGGTGAATTTGTGGAATTTGTTACCACAGGCAGCTGTGGAGGCCAGGTCGCTGGGTGTATTTAAGGCGGAGATTGATAGGTTCTTGATTGGACATGGCATCAAAGGTCACGGGGAGAAGGCCGGAAACTGGGATTGAGGAGGAAATAAAAAAAAAGGATGAACCCTGATTGAATGGTGGAGTAGAACTCGATGGGCCAGATGACCTAATTCTGCTCCTATGTCTTATGGTCTTATGGGGAATGGAAAAAGAACCTTTTGGCCACTAAAACATTACAAGTCAGGTCAGGTCAAGTTTATTGTATATGTAGAAGTTAGATATAGTAGTTGGCATGAATGCTTTGGGCTGAAGGGCCTGTATCTGTGTTGCTCCATAACTCTATCACTCTACAGATGCCATTAGAAACTTGTTTGTAGCAGCGTCACTGGTACATGGTCTTAGTGACACAACATTCACAAGAAAAAAACATTGATTGAACATAAGTTTTACAAAACTTTTCCAAGAAAGAACAAACTAACCACAAAAACCAAAGTTCAAGGTGCAAAGAGCTCACTGTGTTGCTGTACCCCATTTGAGATAAGGGTTGTGCAGATTCGTTCAGAAACTGAATGGTTGATGGAAAGTAGCTGTTCTTGAACCTGTGGTGCGAGTCTTCAGCCTTCTGTACCTCCTGCTGCGAGAAGATGGCCCGGCTTGTATGATTGAAGGATCAGCAGGGAGGTACTGCTGTAACCTACAGTAGACGAGACCCTGAGTTTGAGTGCTCCACTGTGGAGGACCGTAAGGGGGGAGTGGGAGAAACAACAAGAACACACGAGCTTCTGCAGATGCTGGAAATCTTGGGAAACACACAGAAGAATGTAGAAGATTGAGGGGAGATTTGATAGAGGTATAAGGGGTATAGATAGGTAAATGCAATCAAGCTTTTTCCACTGAGGTTGGGTGGGACTACAACTAGAGGTCATGTGTTAAGTGTGGAAAGTGAAAAGTTTGGGGGGGAACATGAGGGGAAACTTCTTCACTCAGAGGGTCATGAGAGTGTGGAACGAGCTGCCAGCATTAGGGGTGCATGCAAGCTTGATTTCAGTGTTTAACAGAAGTTTAGATAGGTACATGGATGGTAGGGGTGTGGAGGACTATGGTCCTGGTGCAGGTCGATGGGAGTAGGCAGCTTAAATGGTTTGGCATGGACCAGATGGGCCGAAGGGCCTTTCTCTGTGCTGTACTTTTCCATGACTATGACTCTATGAGGGCTTTTGATCATAGATGCTGTCTAAACACACTTTGCAACCTTTCACTGAGCTTTTACACAGTGAGATCTGTGCTGGCCCTGGGTAATCCAGGGGATTCTGCCAAGTGCTGAAATTTTCTGGAAACATTTACACCATGGGCCAGCCACGCTGTTTGCCAACCTCATCAGCCAAGTCCAAAGGTTCCCTCATACATGGAACAAAAATAGACACCCGGCATTATCCAACAAACAAACTGAGTGCAGTTCCCGTTGAGCTGGGAGGTGGGTGGTAATGAATAACCCGATGAAACAATCAGGATATACTGTATTTTTGAATAAAAGGCTTCTTATAGAATAAAAGGTGAATTCCTGATCTCCCAGTATACCTAATGATGACCCCCGCACTTCAGTTGTCTACCTACACTGCACTTTCTTTGCAACAGCAACACCATATTCTGCATTCTCTATTACCTTCACTTACAAGTCACGGTGCGCGCTGGCAACGACTGAACCCGCGTGCTCGGGAACATCAAACACCCGTGTAGAGACAGAAACAAGAGTTTATACATCGGAATTCCAACAGAACATCGGTGGTTTGACCGAACGACACCTTGAAGCAATTCATTCTCAGAACAAAGACCCCACGATAAGCGCTAATCGGGAGTCCACTTTAAAGCATCGCAATATGCGGAAAACCCGTGCCAGTCAAAATAAACTCATAGTCCTTCCTTTCTTCATAAATTGATAAGAGGAGAATGAATTACATTCTTTTTTTCTGTATTATACATTCTACATCAAATTTATATTTTGTAGACCAACATTATGTGTAATTCTGATATTGTTTATTTTACCTTCTGTATGTACTGTTATCGACATATATACCAGATATATTCTTCTCCTGTTTGTATACACACTTTTTAAAAAAACCAATAAAAAGATTGGAAAAAAAAAGTTGTCAAGATTAAACAGAAAGCACAGGGGCTTAATGACTCTAGTTAAGACAACAATGAACAAATACAGGTGATACAGTGAAAAGCTTGCTTTGCATATCGTTCACACAGATCAGATCATTACACAATGCATTGAGGCAGAACAAGGTACCGTAAAGGAATAGCAATGCAGGACCCCGCAGACATGAAGCCCGTGGAGAGCAGAGTAAATGTCGCGGGAGAGCGGAGTAAATGTCGCGGATCAGCGAGCAGACCCAGCCTGACTCTCGCCTCCAATCCTGCCACCCTGCCCTTTCAAATCCCTCTGGCCTGGCATTTAAATCATCCAAACATCGGGTCATTCCTCACTCCATTCACTCCAAGTCCATTTCTGACTCTGACTCTGTCTCAAACATACCTTGACCTCGCTCTGACCGCTTCTCCTCAAACATACCTTGACCTCGCTCTGACCGCTTCTCCTCAAACATACCTTGACCTCGCTCTGACCGCTTCTCCTCAAACATACCTTGATCTCGCTTGCACCGGCACGCCTTAACCGTCGAGTCAGCTTTGCCTTTGCTCGCCTCTTCACTACTTGCGGTGATCACTTGCCATAATTTTTTACAGAACAATTGCTGTTAATAAAATGTTTACTGTAGTTGTACTTCCTGCTTTTAGAAACGCCTGTAATTTGGCGTCCACCTTCAGCAGTGTCACGTTGAACCGGAATCTCTCATCAGTGCAGAGCAGTTGCCATTCCAAGCCTGATACATGGCATGATCTGTCTGGATGGCACTCAAAACAGCAGCTTTTTGTTGCATCTCAGCATGAGTGTCAACAATAAATTGATAACAGTACCAAGATTACTTTGTGCCTGATTCCTCATTTCTCATTGTTGGAGCACACTGTGGTCAGGAAGTGAAATGATCTGAGTCATTCCAACAGAGAGTAAGATTGCCAGTAACATCTCAATGTAGCCTGATGTGAGTTGGACAACAGCAGTCCTCTTAGTGTGTCCGGGGAGGAAGTGGATGGTGTACATTGGAGGCTCCACTGGTGCTCATCAAAGAAAACCTCTTGCCTTGACATTAAATCTGTGCATTGCCCACTCAAATGGCTTTCAAGCTAAATTGGCAATTTTGCCGCTAGAGATCCCAAAAGGTAGGACTTTTCCACAGAGCATGGTGAATGGCTGAAACACAGTACTGGGTGTGGTGGTATCAGCAGATACAATAGGTTTTCATTGGTTCTATCGTGTTACTTTGCCTCTACTTTGAATGCCCACAAGAAAATGATTCTTATGGTTGTATATAGTGACATATACGTACTTTGATAATAAATTTACTTTTGAACTTTTTTGGAATTTTTCCGGGGGACATTTAGATAGACCCATGAATGACAGAAAAATGGATGGCTACATGGGTAGATTGATTTTCAGGTAGGTTAAAAGATCAGCACAACATTGTGGGCCGAAGGGCCTGTACTGTGCTGTACTGTTCTATTTTCTATGTTAACTCTGATTTCCATAATGAAAGATCCTACAGTGCAAATAGCACACAGAAATCCCATTTCCAGATGACACTGAGTAAGTTTTCGGCAAATGGACTTGAGGGAAAACCAGATCCATTTTGAAATGCTTTCTTCAGCTTTAGTACAATCCAATTAAAAGTTAGCTCCTTTCCAAATAAATACCAATTTGTTTTTTTATCAAAGCCTTGATACAAAGAAAAATCAAGGTCAAGTCTCTTGCCATCAAACCATCCACATGTATAAAGCTAAACAAACTAAAGTTCCTCTGGGAACAAGATGCAAAACACTGTACATATATCATGCACAGTACATAAAATATTATTCATACAGTAATAATAACAAACAATAAAATAAGCTTCTGTGGATGTACAAGTTGACATAAAGTGCATGTATGACATATAGTTAAATATACAACAGTATAATGCTACTAGCGCTGTCATGACTAATGTGTACTAGGTGGTAGCAAGGTATTCCGACGTCTCTCAGCCTGGGGGAAGAGGCTGTTACACAGGCTGGTAGTCCTTGTTCTTATACTGTGATACCTTCTGCCGAGCTGTGCAAGGTCAAAGAGATAGTGAGACGGATAAATGGGGAGCAGGTCCTTGACGATGCTGAGGTCTCTGGAAAAACAGTCCTTCTAGTATATTCTTGGGTGGGGGTGGGGGTGTAGAGAGAGAGACCCTGATGATTCTCTCAGCCGTCCTCACAATCCATTGGAGGGCCTTGCAGTCCGATGCCTTGCCATTCCCACACCAGATGGTGATCCAGTGATTGGCACCTTGTTCATGACCTCAGCATCCTTTCTGAAGACCACGGTCTGTAGCGTGTACCATCTACAAAATGCACTGCATCTACTGTGCCTGCCTGTGGTACTCCAGCAGCACCTCCCAAACCAACAACCTCCACCCACCCAGAGTGGCAAGGGCGGCAGGCTTCTAAAAGTTTCTCTCCAAGCTGTGCACTGTCCTGACCTGAAGATATGTCGTCACTGGGTTACGAAGATCCTGCGGATGCCGGAAACCTAGAGCATCGGGCACAAATTTAATATAAAACCCCAAAGTGCCACATGAGAAGTGGAACAGTGTCTGCAAAGAATGGAAAGTCATGGAATTTATTCTTGTAAATAATTTTTTTATTGTGAAAAAAGTTTATTTTGATTTTTTTTAAATTGGAATTCAAAAAGAACTGAAATTGCAGACTTACTTTTAATTACATATGATCTCACACTGACAGCCTCCAAGAGGGCCACAAACATGTCGTTGGGTTTTTGGAGGCTTGTGTACTTCAGTGACCCAGAGAGCTATGTTGGCTGGAGTCAGGGCCTTGTGCTTTGGCTTTTGGTAGGGTCACCCACACTGAACAGGTCAAAAGGTAGAGGCCAAACTAGAAGTGATCTACTGGTCTTTCACGTTTTGGGGTTCAGCGCAGGGCTGACAACCCTGACTGGTAAAACAAAATTGTTATGGAAACTGCAATGAAGAAGACTTCTACATCTGGGCACAATGATATTCCTGAGTCTCCATCCGAGACTTGCGTGACTGACAGAAGTGAAAACCAAGAGGAAGCTACTGACCCGATGAAGGAAGCTCTGAGCTCTGCCAGAGATGGAGGACTTTCATTGAAGTCCTAAACACCAGCGGTGTAACAGACACACAGAATGCTGGAGTAACTCAGCAGGTGAGGCAGCATCTACAGTGGGAAATGAACAGTTGACATTTTGGGCTGAGGCTCTTCATAGGGACTCAGGATGCTTCATGAGTTCTTCCAGCATTTGATTCAGATTCCAGAATCAGAAGTCTTATTTGTTTTCCAATATGAAATGGGGTATGGAAACGTATGGTTCTCGGGCTCATGTGAGTGTAGATTTGGGACAGGTAGTTATTTGCTCAGATCGTGACAATATGGAGAGGGTTAATGATACTCAGTGTACCAATGATCATGCCACAGCTTTATACCAATGACTAAAGTTACATTAATACAATTACTTTATAGCAATTGTCACAGATTAGGAGGACTAGATTTATGATATTAAATAAATCCTTAATTATTTATTTTAATACCACGGTGGCATAGCGATTAGCACGATGCTATTACAACTCGGGGCATTGGAGTTTCGAGTTCCATTCCAGTGCAGCTTGTAACGAGCCTCTGTATGTCCGCTGCATGGAACGCATGCAATTTCTCCAGGTGCTCTGGTTTCCTCCCACAGTCCAAAGACATACTGAATAGGTTAATTGGTCATTGTAAATTGTCCCATGATTAAGTTAGCATTAAATTGGGGTTGTCGGGGGTTTCTGGGGCGTCGCAGCTCAAAGGGTCAGAAGAGCCTACTCTGCACTGTTTTACTAAGTAATTAATTAAATATTCAGAGGCACCAACCGCACTACCCAATTACACCCATCTGACCAATTCACCTACAGACACGTCATTAGACCATGACAGGATACAGTAGAGGTCATGGTTGTGCACCTTGTTGTCTGGTTGCACTGCACATTCTCTGCAAATGAAACACTGTATTCTGCATTCTGATATTGTTTCTCTCTTGTACTAGCTCAATGTACTGATGACTTGCATGAATAACAGGCAAAACAATATTTATATACCCTAGTACCTGTGGCAATGATAAACCAATTATCAACTATTATTAAACCAAAGGGAAATTTCCACACATCTTCAACAATTAAAAGCTGAAAAGGAAGTCTGTAATTTAAGACAGTTATTCAAAATCTTTGGGAGTAAAGAGGTAAAAGTATTTTCAAAACAGATGCATATATCACTTCAACACTTCAGAAAACATCTGTCCCATGTGACTTCTACAGATGCACAGTGGAGAGTATCCTGACTCTTTCCTACCAACCTGGCTTCATCTAGCACCTTCAAGCTATTTCCTTCCCCCCCCCCCCCGCCACCACCTTTTAATTCATGGCCTGATATGGAAGCACCAATGCCCAGGAAAGAAAAAAAGCCTTCAGAAAGTAGTGGACAGCCCAGTCCCTCACAGGGAAAGCTCTCCCCACCATTGAGCACACCTACAAGGAGTGCTGTCACAAGAAAGCAGCATCCATCGTCAAGGACCCCCACTGTCCAGGCCATGCTCTCTTCTCACTACTACCATCGGGAAGGAGGTACAGGAACCTCAGGTCCCACACCACCAGGTTCAGAAAGTTATTGCCCTCCTGCCATCAGGCTTCTGAACTAATGTGGATAACTTCACTCACCTCAACATTGCACAGATTCTACAGCCTACAGACTCACTTTCAAGGACTCTACAACTCATGTTCTCTGTACAGTATTATTTATTTACTATTTACAGACATCCCACCCTGCAAAAACTCATTTCAGTGGGGTAGTACCATCAATTTGCGGGAGACTCCCGGAACTTCCAGGAGAGGTGGGATGTCTGCAATACAGTAGCTCCTTAGCAGCTAGCCAGCTAGTTTAAAAAGTGTTAGCTATGCTAATGAACGAATGACACCTGTTAAACTCACCTCAACAGGTCTTTTACAGTCCTAATCTACCATGAAAAGTCACTGTTGCAAACAGTGCAGCGAGCAACACTGTCATTATTTTTGACCCCTATTAGGCAGGGGTAAACTTTAGGGTAGTCTGGGGTGACGTACGCTTTATATTTTCTTTTTTTGGAACACTCTGCCATGGCGCGCTCTCGCTCATGCGCTCTTGCTCATGCGCTCTCTCTCTCTCTCTCTCGTGGTTGCTCTCATGCTCGCTCTCCCTCTCTCTCTCTCGTGCTCTCTCTCTCATGGTCGCCCTCTCTTGCTTTTTCTCTCTCGCTCGCTCCCTCTCAAAAAAATTGATTTCTGTGATATTGTATATAATTTGCGGGCATCAGGGAGCCACTATTAATATGCGGGAGACTCTCGGAACTTCCGAGAGAGGTGGGATGTCTGTATTTATTTATTAGTTTTATTATCATTTGATCTTTTTTTTTGAATTTGCACAGCTTGCTTGCTTGTCCGTCTTTGTGTGTCGTTCTTCATTGATTCGGTTGTATTTCTTTGAATGCCTGCAAGGAAATGAATCTCCGGGTAGTTTATGGTGACATATATAGACCTTGATACTAAATTTACTTTGAATGTAACAACGCTAAGTGTAGGGACTTTGTGGATAAGGACTTGCTCTGTGTTTGCATGGCGTTGTTGGGACACGTAAAGAACATGCCAGCCAGGCTTGGCAGAGTCATTCATCAATTAAACCAGCAGTCAAAAATAGAATCAGTTGAAATGAGAGCCCAGGCAAGTCATCCTCTTATTAGGAGACCTTACAAAACAAAACTAACTGATAGATACTCTGATCTTTGTTAAAATGCTTCCAGCTTCTTCTGTGGAGGTGAGTTTTTTCTTCCAGGTGAACAGTACAGCTTCAGACAAATTGCTGGAGGAAGTCAGCATCTGTGGAGGGAAATGGACGCCACGTTTTGGGCTGAGACTTCTCATCTGGACTGAAAGTTAGAGGGGAGTTAGAAGAATAAAGATTACAAGGGAAAGGGGCTGGAGCAAGAGCTGGCAGGGATTGGGGGAGGGAACTGTCATAAATAGGGGGACCACTTCATTTAGCACCTCCACTCCATCAGCCAAAAGTGGAACTTCCTGGTGGCTAAACATTTTAATTCCAATTCCCAATCCCATTATGACTTATCAGTCCATGGCCTCCTCTTGTCCCAGGATAAGGCCACCCTCAGGATGGAGGAGCAACCTTATATTCTGTCTGTGTAGCCTCTAACCAGTTGGCATGAATATCTATTTTCCTTCCAGTAAAATAAATTCCCTCCCTCCTCCCCTCTTCATCTATTCCCCAGTCTGGCCTCCTACATCTTCTCACCTGCCTGGGCCCTCTCCTCCTTCACTTTCTCCTATGGTCCACTCTACTCTCCTATCAGATTCCTTCCTCTCCAGCCCTTTATCCTTCTTACCAAACTGGCTTCACCTAGCACCTTCAAGCTATCTCCTCCCCCCACCCCACCAACCCCCACCACCTTTTAATTCTTGTTTCTTCCCCCCTTTCAGTCCTGAAGAAGGGTCTTGGCCCCAAATGTTGACTGTTTATTCATTTCCATAGTTGCTGCCTGACCTGCTGAGTTCCTCCGGCATTTTGCGTGCAAATGTGACATGTTGATAGGCAGATGGAGGCGTGGGAAGCCGGAACAGCGACAGAGGCTGGAAGACGGCGGGACAACATGGTTAACGTAACACTTTACGGCACCAGAAGTCAGGATTCGATCCCCGCCACGTTCTCCCCGTGACCGCGTGGGTTTCATCCGGCTGCTCCGGTTTCCTCCCACGTTCCAAAGTCGTACAGGTCGGGTTAGTGAGCCGTGGGCCGCCAGAACATGGCAGCACTTGCGGGCTGTGCCCAGCATAATCTTCAAACTTTGCTGGTCATTGACGCAAAACAAGCGACTTCACTGTATCTTTCCATATATGTACGACAAATAAAGCTCATTTTAAAAAGGTGATAGGTGAAGATGACAAAAGAACTGAAGGTGATGGAATCTGATAGGAAAGGAAGGTGGAGTGTGGAATCAAATAAAGGAGAGGGAGAAGGCAGATGGGCACTGTAGGGGGAAGGGAGTGAGTGATGGGTAGGTGGAGTGAGTGGAGGGGGGAACAGGGTGTTGGTGTGCTGTGGTGGGTGTATTCAGTGGGAGGAGTGTGTGAGTGATGGGTAGATGGAGTGAGTGGAGGGGGGGAACAGGGTGTTGGTGTGCTGTGGTGGGTGTATTCAGTGGGAGGAGTGTGTGAGTGATGGGTAGATGGAGTGAGTGGAGGGGGGGGGGGGATCATGGTGTTGGCCTGCTGTGGTGGGCATATACTACTGTACAAAAGTCTTAGTCACATGTACAAAAATTCTGTAAAGCAAAGATGCTTTCAAAAATAATGTAATGTAAAAATTACTATAAAGAGCAGTAAACAGTTAAAAAAATTAAATTAAATCAATATTTGGTGTGACCGCCCCTTGCCTATAAAACTGCATCAATTCTCTTGGGTACACTGTTGTGCAGTTTTTTAAGAAAATCGCTGGTGGGTTATTCCAACTTCTTGGAGAACTTGCCACAGTTGTTCTGCAGACTTTGGGTGACTCGTTTGCTTCTGTTCCTCCAGGTAATCCCAGACAGCCTCGATGATGTTGAGATCAGGGCTCTGTGGAGGCCACACTTCTGAAACCAGGGTGCCTAAGACTTTTACACAATCGTGTCCGAGGAACCACACCCCCTTCCTGAAGGTGAATCCATCCAAAATGCTGATGGCCTGCTTCCCTTCCCAGGTACTCATGACCTGCTGGCTACCTCCAGTATCTTGACTGTTGCTCCAGAATCCAACATCTGAAGTCCCCTAGTGTCTGCACAAAGCACCCCTCCTCAGCACAGGATGGTGAGATGCATTCACTGATTAGTGAACTGCTAGTGCCTGGAGTGAGAGCTGGTTGGACAACCTAATGATACTCCTTGATGAGTTATCAATCAAGGTAGAATGTTTGCTCTGGCTGCATAGTCACAACACACAACCAGGCTCTTTGGCCCAATTCGTCTTTGCTGAACATTTTTTTTTCTATATAGACTAATCCCATATTTCACCCAGTTTATAACCCTACATTTCATCTAGAACAGTACTGCAGCGGACAGGTCAATCGGTCCACAATGTTGAGCCTATCTTGATGTCTATTAGTACTAAAGATCTTCTTCTTCTGTATTATCCATATCTCTCCATTTCCTTCGTATTCCTATGTCTGTCTAAAAACCCTCTTAATCTCCACCAAGCCATCTGCTTCCACCGATATCCTTCCCCCACCACCACCACCCCCTCCCCGGTCACCTATTGCAGGTAACTATCACTCTGTATAAATAAAATGCCCCTTATGTTGCCTTTAAACTCCCACCTTCATTAACCTAAAAAGCATGACATCTGGTGGAAAATCCCCCCCTCCCACCCAAATAACCTAAAAAGCATGTCCTCTGGTGTTTGACATTTCTGCCTTGGGGAAGAAATGGGTCCTTTGCCACTATTCCTCCCCAAGGCTACCTTGTAAGTACCAGTATGACAATACACTGAGGATTGGTTTTAACCATTAGAGTGGCTGGGTGAAGGAGTCGGAAGGCAGACTGGCATTTCATTGAAGTTGATTGTGTATCAATTTACTCAGGAAACAAAGACTGATATAAGAGCAGAAGACACAGAAGCAACAGTCGATAAAAGCAGCATAATTTCTCCAGAGAAAGCTGTGAATGGAGGATAGTTACACACAAATTATGACAATTAAATTAGTCTCAGACACATCAGCAGCACAGTCACCAAACCTGATCGACAGGGAAATTGCCAGCCCAGTTTTGCATAGTACTCTCACACGATGGAGTGGGTTAGCTGTTGGCTCACTGCCCTGTACGGTGCCTGATCCACAGGCAGGAATGGATAGAGACCCCCAAGGCCCCAGAGGAGAGGTGAGTCGGGGGTGTCTAATGACACAGTTTGTTGCATAAGGCCTGCAGGTCAACCCTCAGAGAAGCCTGGGGTGAAGGACAGGTGGGTGTTACAATAATAACCCTCCCGAGGTGGCATCATAATCCGAACTACCTGAAAAACTGGTGAAGATTACGTGCTCCAGTCACGTCTGCTCTACTTGCTCAGTGCCTGTCGGATGACACTTCCAACAAGTCTGCTGACTCCAGGAACCACCTGGTGAAAATAGACGGGCAGCTCAGTACCTTAAAGTAGAGGTTCCCAAACATTTTATGCCGTGAACCCACACCATTGAGCAAGGGGTTCATGGACCATACGTTTGCTCTGCAGGACGATGTCAGCCAGACCATGTCTTTCATAGGTCCGTAGAGTTGTGCAGTGGAAATGGGTCCTACGGGCAAACTCACCCATGCTGACCAAATGCAAATGGTGGAGATGCATATTGACTTCAGGAGAAGTGCGTTGCTTCTCCACCCATTCAACATCAACAACGCTACAATACCACCTCTTCAACATTCTGCTTCCTGTGCTTTATTATTTTGTAGGACGTCAATTTAATTTCCTAGAATGTATACAGTATACGACCTGAAATCCTTACTCTTCACAGACATCCACAAAACAGAAAAAAAACCATAAAGAAAGAATGCCAGAAACTATTAGAACCCGAAACTGCCCCCCTCCCATGCACGAACAGCAGCAAAACAACACCCCTCACCCCTCACCCTTTTCCCACTAGGTTCAGCAAAAGCATTAACCCCACCAATGCCACCCACCATGCAGGCAACAGCAAAGCCCCCAAAGACCATGATCTGGAGTCCATCAAAAACTGCTGTCTATCCCAACACTTCGACATCTCAGACAGGCTCTCCCTTTCCCCAGTGAGGGGGAGAGAAATATCACTCCTGCCCACAGCGAGAGGGGAGACCTAAAACTCGCTGTTTCTATGTTACAGCCTGCCACGTCATTTGTCTGACCCCCCCCAACTCGAAGATCAACAGACTAGCACGAGAGAGGGAGACAGAGTTTCAGAGAGAGAGAGAGAGAGAGAGACAGAGAGAGAGACAGAGAGAGAGAGACAGAGAGAGAGACAGAGAGACAGAGTTTCAGAGAGAGAGAGAGAGACAGAGAGACAGAGTTTCAGAGAGAGAGAGAGAACAGAGGCCTCTGACAGCTGCGCACACCATTCGCTGCCTCCATCAATAACATGGCTCAGCAGAGAATGTACTTCTTGCGGCAGTTGGTAAAACTCTGTCTTTTCCAGAACACGCTGATGCAATTCTGCGCTGCCATCACATCAGCCATTGCTGTCTGGTTTGGTGCAGCATTCTCTCACAGTTCACGGAAACTATAACCAATTATCAGGACCGCAGGAAAAATCATTGGCGGCAGTCCACTGTCACTTGCAAGATTTGTGTGTGTCCTGGACAAAGAAATGGGCAGGAAATGTATACAGTATGGACATGACCCACCCTGCAAACTGCCTTTCCAAAAGCTCCCTTCTGGAAAGCACTATCGAGCTATGAAAACAAAAACTTCACTCCATCTTAAAAGATCCTTCCCCCAGGTAGTTAATCTGATCGACCATTCTAGTTAGCCTCCTCACCCCCTCTATCTATTACCTGAGTCACTACACTGCACTGTAAACATTTTAAACAACTTTTTATAATGTTCTTTACACTGTAAATATATGTATTTATGCACATTTATTCCGTATCTGTACTTCTAATTTTATCTCCATCTCCAACCACCCTTCTTGGGGCTTCAGGTAGAACCAGTGAAGAAACAGCCTTTTCAGAAAAAACTCAACAGGTGAGACACCTAATGACCTCGAATGGTAAATCCCACAAAAAGTAATGGATACGGCCCAGTCCCTCACAGGTAAACCCTCCCCATCATTGAGCACATCTACATGGAGCATTGTTGCAAGAAAGCAGCATCCATCATCAGGGTTATCCGCTACCCCGTTCTCCCTGCTGCCATCAGGAAGAAGGTACAGCAGCCTCAGGACCCACACCACCAGGTTTAGGAACAGTCACTACCCCTCAACCATCAGGAGCTTGAACCAGAGGGGATAACATCACTCAACTTCCCTTGCCCCATAACTGAAATGTTCCCACAACCCATGGACTCACATTCAAGGATTCTTCATCTCATGCTCTTGATAATTATTGAAATTTTAAAATTTATTATTACTATTTTTTTTATATTTGAACAGTTTGTTGTCTTTTGCATACCATTGTCTTTTACACCATGTTGGTAGGTCTTCCGTTAATTTTATTATGGCTATTAGATTTATTGAGTATGCCCACAAGAAAATGAATCTCATGGTTATTCTTGGTGACATATATGTACTTCGATAATAAATTTATTTTGAACTTCAAACAGCATCTGTGGGAAGAAAGATGATTAAGGTTTCTGCTTGAAGATCCTTCACCTACATTACTACATATTTTTGGTTTTTATGACAGTTTCCAGCATCTATATCTTTTTTTTTATTATCGAGATCAGTTAGTTGATGTTTTATGGGTGCATTTAAGGAGGGAAGTCAGACGGTTGACGTTTTATGGGAGAGAGAATCTAAACAAAGTACACACAGAAGAGTTTGCACATGTAAGCTATGGGACGTGACCAGTAGGTCATGTGCTATTGACCAAACAAAACTGAACCAATGTTACCAGCTCCATCACAAGAGTGAAAGGAAATATTGGTTGAGAAATGTAACTGACGGAGAACAACTGAACAAAAGCAGATGTTACAGCCAGAGGCATTGGAAATGGCTGAAACATCACTAACACAAGGTTGATATTCTTTCTTTAAGGTGTCTCATTTTTGAATTCTCATTGTTTTTAACCTCCCAGCTTTCTTCAGTAAAGCATGAATAATTGGAAATACATGGCCTGAGGGAGATGGTGATAGGCTGACACCATTCCGTGTAACATTAGAAGGAGGCTCACTACAAATTTTTGGCAAGTTACCAGCAACTTGACTCTCCACTCTGTTGTCAACCAATATCTCTCTACCAGCCATAATGCTACTGACATTTAGGGCAGCAATGAGTGTCCTCCATCTCTGGGGCTGTTCAAGACTTCCTTCATCATGTCAGTAGCTCTTCACTACTGGCAGTCATGCAAGTTCCGGGTAGACACTCAGGAATACCGTCGCATCAGGTGTAGAACGATTTGTCTTTGCTGTTTCCATAACAGTTTCGTTTTAGCCTCTGAGCTGAACCCCCAAACCTGGAGGACTGGGTTTGGGTGTTCAGTCTGGCCTCTACCCTTTAACCTGTATGGCATTGGTGACCATACCAAGAGCCAAAGCATAGAGCCCTGACTCCAGCCAGCATAGCCCTTTGGATCATTGAGGCCCACAAGCCTCAAAACCCTATGACAAAGCTGTGGTCCTCTTGGAGAGGACCACAACCAACGTGAGGCTCATGAAAGGTCAAGAACATTGTAGATTCGGAAGCAGTAACCTTACCAACAGAGTCTGCTTGTACAGAGCACGGGTCTCAAAACAAAATTTAAAAAATTAGCAAGACGTAAGTAAGAGGAGTGGTCAACAGGTGGCCGAGGATGAGTCAGCAGCAAAACTCTTCCAACTGCCCTCTGCCAACGTTGGGTATGGTGGTATTCACACTTCAAAGTTCAAAGTAATTTTACTATCCAGGTACGTATATGACACCACATACACCCCTGAGAGTCATTTTCTTGCAGGCATTCACAGTGGATACAAAAAACACAGTAGAGTCAATGAAAAACTACACAAAAACCAAGATGGGAAAACAGTGAACGTGCAAACAAGGACAAACTGTGCACATACAAAAAAAACTACCAATTCAAAGGTTCTATGGTTCAATTTAATATCAGAGAGTGCTATAGTATATAACCCGAAATTCTTACTCTTCACAGACATCCACTAAACAGAGCAATAAAAAACTAAAAGAATGAATGAGAGAAAACGTTAGAATCCCAAAGCCCACCCTCTCCACCCTCTTACACACAAGCAGCAGCCAAACCTTCAATCCTCCCCCCACCCCTTAGCTCCAGCAAAAGCATTAACCCCACCCCACGAACATTCACCATGCAAGGAACAGCAAAGGCCCTAGAAACCATGTTCTACAGCCCATCAAAAACTACTGTCCATTCCAACACCTCGATATCACAGACAGGCCCTCCCTCTCACCAGTGCGGGACAGGGTAATATTACCACAACAGGAGGGGAGACCAACAGCTCCCTGTTTCGATGTTACAATCTGCCACGTTACTTGTCCAAGCCCCCTGACCAACACTCTCACTCACCAGTGAGAGAGAGAGTGAAAAAGAGAGAGAATAAAATAATAATAATAAACAAGTAATAAGTAATACCGGAAACATGAGTTGTGGAATCATTGAAAATGAATCCATAGGTTGTGGCATCAGTTTAGTGTTGAGGTGAGTGAAGTTATCTGTGCTGGTTCAGGAGCCTGATGGTTGAAGGGTAATATATTCCTGAACCTGGTAGTGTGGAACCTAAGGCTCCTGCATCTCCTTCCCGAAGGATGCAGTGAGAAGAGTGGCCTGGATAATGGGGTTTCTTGATGACGGATGCTCCTTTCTTGTGGATGGATGTTCTCATTGGTGGGGAGGGCTTTTCCCGTGATGGTCTGGGCTGTATCCACTACTTTGTGCAGGCTTTTTCAGTCTTGTATGACCTTGACATGGTAATATTGCTGAGACTTGGAGCTCGGTTCAGTTCTTGTTAAGAGCTCCCCGAATGTAATTGTCATGAATTTTCCCCTTAACTCCTGCTACAAGTAACAAGACACCACCAGGAAAGGAATGCAAGTTAAATATGACCACAGTGTAAGTGAGCAATGTAAGTTTCCCTAACTGCTGGTAATTTCTCCCCCTCCCCCTTCTCTTTTTCCATGCTCTCTTCTGGCCCCTGTCTCTCCTCTTCTTCTCAGCCCATCACTTCCCTCTGGTGTCCCTCCTCATTCCCTTCCTTCCATGGTCCAGTGTCCTCTCCAATCAGATTCCTTTTTCTTCAGCTGTCTTTTCCACGTATCACCTCCCAGCTACTCATTATATCCATGGCCCCCCCCCCACCGACCCACCTTCCCCCTCACCTGGTTTCACCTATCACCTGCCAGCTTGTACTACTTCCCCTCCCCCCAGCTCCTTATTCTGGTGTCCTCTCCTTTTCTTTCCAGTCTCAGGGATTCAGCCCAAAATGTCCACTGTTCTTTCTTCTCCATAGATGCTGCCTGACCTGCTGAGTTCCTCCAGCACTTCGTGTGCGTTGCTCTGGATTTCCAGCGTCTGCACAAACTCTTGTGTTTCACGTATGCGGTCTAATACTCGAATCAAGGTGACCATGCTCCAAGATTACCTGGGGCAGTGACGCAGACCAGTGTTACATCTGCATTCTGCATAATTCCGCTGAATAACCGCAGTCGTGAGAATTCACGCAAGCCTTTCAGCTGACATTAATGCGAGTCTGCTCTTGGACAATGTGCTATGAATCACAAGGCTTCTATGGTCAAATTAACTGTCCCCTCGGCTCCCCTGACAGTACAAGGACAACATGCAAGAGGAGGCAGGCAGACTTGCTGACTGAAGTCTACATACACACACACACACACACACACACACACACACTCACACACTCCCAGCTCTCGGCAAATCATTTGTATTAAATTGCCGTGTTGCATTATCAGCAACTACAGTCATTAGACGGTAATAAGGAATTTCTCTGCTTGGATTTCTTGTTCTTGCACTCAGCAGGAGTTTCCAACTCAGTAAGTTTCTGTGCTGCCCTTCAATTAACATGCTCTGTACTATCATTACTTTGCAGCAATCATTTATACATTTCACAAAATCAAACCATTTCGCACAGCGGTAATCATTATAATTAGTACAAAGGCATGACCTGCTAAACAAATCCTTTGACACCAGTGTGCAGAGAGAAAAAAAATCAAGTCAGATTCCAGCTAATAACAGACTGAAATATTTTGTTGCTGTTTGCTTTATTGCCGTTGACCTCATCCAGGGGGGAAATGCAGAGTTTATTTAAAGTGGAGGTTGATAGGTTCTTGATTAGTCAAGGTATCAAATGTTATGGGGAGAAGGCAGGAGAAGGGGGTTGAGAAGGGATAATAAATCAGCCATGATGGAATGGTGGAGGGGAGGAAACGTCGACTCAGACCATGAGAGGCCTGCGTCGGGCATTTTCATGCCTTAGAAGGCTCAGATTGGAAGTCTGTGTGGGGCGCCACTCCTCGCACAGACTAGAGCAATGTGTGGTTAAGTGCCTTGCTCAAGGGCACAAACACGCAGCCACAGCTGAGGCTCGAACTAGTGACCTTGACGAATGCCTTAACCACTTGGCCACGAGCCCAACACATGGTGGAATGGTGGAGCAGATTCAATGAGCCAAACGGCCTGATTCTGTTCCTGTGAGTTATGGCCTTATGCTTTCTCAGTGTCCTTTATAGACTTTGCCGCTTGTCCGCATTGATGTATCAGCGGGCACTTGGGATTCCAGATCTCAATGACTTGCAGCTTCCAATGGATCCAGAGTCACCAGCTGTTTCCAGGCCAATGTTCAAAATTCCCACGGTTTTCCAGGCAACGCCTGAAAGAAAGAGGATTAAGCATAAAGAGGATCGCACAGAAAACGCTGGAGGAACTCAGCAGCTCAGGCAGTGTCTATGGAGAGGAATGAACAGCGCGCATTTCAGGCTGAGGCCCTACGATGGGGGACGGGGGGAAGAAGCCAAAATAAGAAGGTGGGGGGAGGGAAAGGAGCACAAGCTGGCAAGTGACAGGTGAGACCAGGTGAGGGCTCACTCCCCTCCAGAGACTTTCTGAGTTCCTCCAGCATCTTGCGTTCCTTCCTCTGGACTTCCATCCTCTGCAGAATCTCTTGAGTTAATGTATCTCAAAGAGGAAGTTTGGTGTTACAGTTGCAAAATTCTATATATTTTTTAGCTCCATACTGATAGAAAGCTGAGTAACTGTGTAGGACTATGGTGAATTCCACCTCAACAAGGAAGACAAATATCTCCACTCCAATTTACAGTCCTGCAGTCCTTCACAGATCAACGCATAAACACCTCTGCATCTCTGTGCTACACACGCTGAGGTAAACATCACCAGCTACTAGAAAACCATCAACTCTGTTACTTTGGTCTTCCTGAAATATATTGGTTTCCAGTGTAAGGAGATGCCCAGAATGAATTCTGCGGTCTGAAACCTGAAGGCACACACTCAATGATTCAGGAAGAGCCTCTTCCCACTCTGCCATCTGGTTTCCGAATCGACATTGACCCCATGAACACTACCTCACTACTTTTTTTTTAAAAATTCTGTTTTTACACTACTTAATTTAACTAGTTATTTATTGAGATACAGCATGGAACAGGCCCTTCAAGCCACGCCACACAACCACCCCTGATTTTACCCTAGTCTCATCACAGGATAACTTACAATGACTAACTAACGTATCAACCGGTATGGCTTTGGACTGTGGAAGAAAACCACAGCACCCAGAGAAAACCCACGTGGTCATGGGGAGAACATTCAGACTTCTAATGGCAGGGGGGGCAGGAATTGAACCCAGGTCACTAGTACTGTAAAGCGTTGTGTTAACCACTACGCTACTATACAACCCCGGTAGAATTCTCTCACATTATAATTCTATACTCTGAGAGGCTCTCATCACAACTTCTCCAGATAGTCCCAGAGTGCTCAGATATCTATACTACTCCAATATCAAGCTTCTTGCATATTCTAACTTTCCTTTGCCCCAGCAGGGACATAAAAACAGACAAAGACCTGTATCTGTGCCGTATTGCCCTGTGATGATATGAGCAGGAGTCAGCCATTATGCCTGCTCCACCCTTCAGTACAATCACAACTGATTGCACAGTCCTGTGCTCTCCCTATTCCCCCCTTCATGAGAATGTGACACGTGGTCCTCCATGTTCTATCAGAGCAAATATCCTCCCTGCTACCAGTGTGTCCAAACCCATCAGATCCCTTCTTAAACTTCTGAACTTTGTTAAGCTTATACAGTAATTATTTTCAAGTGCAATGCTGTAAAGGAAGGAGTAAGGAGCCAGGTAAGTGGGGCTGGGAATCCAAGGCAGGCGAGGTGGGTGAGAAAGGCAGGCAGAGGCAGCAGGCGGAAACCAGGAAATCAGGTGAGTTGTTGGGGGGGGGGTGAAGAAATCGGGGAGAAAAAGATGGCGAACACAGAAGAAAGGGCAAGAGAGAGTATATACAGTATTTTCTATAACATTTAATTTCCTGTAATGTTTTAATCTCCTGCAACATTTGACACGGATCTACAAAACTCTGTAGGGTACAGATAGGGTAAATGCAAACAGGCTTTCTCCACTGAGGTTGAGTGGGACTATGACCAGAGGTCATGGGTTAAGGGAGAAAGGTGAAAAGTTTAAGGGGAACATCAGGGGAAACTTCTTCACTCAGAGGGTCATGAGAGTGTGGAACAAGTGGAGCATGCAAGCTCGATTTCAACCTTCAAGAGAAGCTTGGATGGTAGGGGTATGGAGGGCCATGGTCCTGGTGCGAGTTGATGAGAGTAGGCAGTTTAAATGGTTTCAGCATGGACTAGATGGGCCAGAGGGCCTGGTTCTATGCTGTACTCTTCTCTGATTCTATGACAACTCTACTCTCCTTTCCTCTGCTTCCTAGTCACAGTGCACCTCCCAACTTTGGTCAAATGAATGGTCAGAACTCTAGATTTCCTTCTGACAGTATACCTTGATGGACTAGTTGACTACACTTTTCAAATTGGATAGATTTCTGCAACTTCTCATTTCTCACCTCACTGAATTCCCTTTAACAATGTGCACAATTAGTTACACTCACCCCAGTCTGATCTTATATATTTCCGTGCAATGTGACCAAGATGTAGAACAAATTAGCAAGTACCTGTAGGTTATGTATCTGAGTATCTCTGTTCACACTCTGAGCCAAAGATACTTGGATCGGACTTATCTCCCACATTCAAGTTTACCCCATTTGGTCTTGTTTTCCACATACTCCCACATGCTGTCACCGAGACCCAGGACCTGCATTTCCATGACTGTCCATAACTTCATTCACCACTACTCTGAACTGATTTGATGACCTACAAACTCATTTTCAAGGTCTCTTTACAACTCATGTTCTCAGTATTATTTTTATTTGCACCATTTGTCTTCTTTAGGACATTAGTTGTTTGTCGGTGTTTGTTTATACTGTATATAGTTTTTCCAGAACATTTTACTGTATTTCTTTTTAATGTACATATATATACTTACTGTGATTCAGTTTTTTTCTATATTTATCATGTACTGCATTGAACTGCTGCTGCAAAGTTAACAAAGTTCACAACATGTGCCAGTGATATTAAACCTGATTCTGATCAGGCCCTAAGACAACATTCAGATTTATTGATTGCATCTACATCGAAGCATGCAGTGAAATGCACCATTTGTATTAACAACCAACACACCCAAGGATGTGCTGGGGGCAACCGGCGAGGTACACGGGAGCACGTAGACACAAAGGAGCTGACTTAGGCCATTTGGTCCGTCTCGTCTGCTCTGCTGTTCGATCATATTCAGCTCCGGGGTGGAGAATTCCAAAAATTCATGACCATTGGAGAAGAAGGTCTTCACAGTCTCTATCTTAGATGAATAACCATTATTCTGAAACTCTGTCTGTAAGACCTTGATGATACACAGAAGCGCAATTAGGCCATTCGGCCCATTGAGTCTCCTCCACCATTTGATCATGGATGATTTATCTTTTCTCTCAAGCCCATTCTCCTGCCTCCTCACCATAACCTTTGACACCCTTACTAATCAAGTAACTATCAACCCCCGCTTTAAATACACCCATTGATTTGGGCTCCACAGTCATCTGTGGCAATGAATTCCACAGATTCACCACCTTCCAGATAAAGAAATTTCTCCTCATCTCTGTTCTAAAGAGATGTGCTTCTTTTCTGAGGCTATGCCCTCTGGTCCTATCGGAAACATCCCCTTCAAGTCCACTGTATCTAAGTCTTTCAATAATTAGTAGATTTCAATGAAATTCCCCCTTATTCTTCTAAACTCAGGTGAGTCCAGACCTGGAACCATCAAATGCATCTCATTTGTTAACCCTTTAATTCCTAGGATCATCCTCATAACCTTCCCCTGGACACTCTTCAACGCCAGCACATCCTTTCTTAGATACAGGGCCCAAAACTGCTCGCAATAACCCAGCTGTGGTCTGACCAATGCCTTATAAAACCACATCCTTGCTTTTATAACCTAATCCTCTCGAAATGAATGCAAACCTTGCATTTGCCTTCTTCACCATTGATTCAACCAGCAAATTAATCTTTAGTGAACTCTGCACAAGATCTTATGATCTGTTCCTCAGGGCACAGGCGGTTGAGGGGGGGACCATATCAAGGTGTGTAAAGTTGTGAGGGGTGGAGTTAGGGTGAACACACATTGTCTAGGTCCTGGAGAAGGAGAACTATGAACTGGACAGCCAAGGCTTCAGGTGAGAGGCTAAAATTTAAAAGTGAGCTGAGGGGCAACTTCTTCACCCAGAGCATGGTGCATCTGTGGAATGAGTTGGCAGAGAAGGTGATTGAGGGAGTTATAATAACAACACTTACAGTGAAAGGCATTTTGATAAGCATAATGGTTAAGAAAGATTTGGAGGGGCATGGGGCAAACACAGGCATCTGGGCACGCAAACACGAGGAAATCTGCAGATGCTGGAATTTCAAGCAACACACATCAAAGTTGCTGGTGAACGCAGCAGGCCAGGCAGCATCTGTAGGAAGAGGTACAGTCGACGTTTCGGGCTGAGACCCTTCGTCAGGACTAACTGAAAGGAGAGCTGGTAAGAGAACCTCTCCTTTCAGTTAGTCCTGACGAAGGGTCTCGGCCCGAAACGTCGACTGTACCTCTTCCTAGAGATGCTGCCTGGCCTGCTGCGTTCACCAGCAACTTTGATGTGTGTTACAGGCATTTGGGACCAGCTTGGTGGACACAATGGTCAGTGTGGACGAGTTGGGCTGTTTTCCTGCTGTACGACTCCGCGCTGCTTATCTCCCCCAACCGTTTTGCCACCTTTTCTCCCCCCTCCTTTTCATTCCTGTTTTCAAGTGCTTGTCTTCCAGCCAAATGAATCTAAACCTTGGCACACTGCGTGAGAGAATTTCCCATAACGACGCTGGCCCTCGGCTCCTTTGTCTGTCCCACCTTCCCCCGGATGGGTGGAAGAACTGGACTCTCTCTCCCGTACTACCCCTCTTCCCTCTGGAGCCAGAGAAACTTGGCCATACCTACGGAGCTGGTGTCTCTATCCTCCCTGGCTATCTTCCAACGTGCAACAAAGCAAACCAGAAGCTCGCCACGTCAGAAGCTGCGGCTGTAAATTAGTCAGCGTGCTTCCTGTGCAGTTTGCTTCCTTTTGCTGCTGCACCACAGTCACACTGCATGCAGTTGCAGGCAGATGCAAGGGTTCTAAGGCAGCTTTGCACAGAGCGTCCGTGGCCAGAGCCGGGGGATGACCGTGACTTTGGGAGGGATTTCTGATCGACCGAAAATAATCGATTTGTATAAAACCAATTCATTATCACAGAGAACCTGAAAAGAGCATTTCTTTCAAATAAACACAATCAAAGCCTCTCGGTTTCATGAAATGTGCAAGAAAATGGGGCGTGAAATGAAAGCAAACAGCTTCCCGTATATTTGTGATAGCTGATCGGACAGGCCTGTGTACAACATCCACTTCTGACCTCTGTGCATGCATGCCTTCACTGTTGTAGTGGTTACATCACCACATCGAGATGGAGAGGGGGAGGGAGAGACAGACAGACAGAGAGAGAGAGAGAGAGAGAGGATTCAGGAGTGAGAGAGATGTGGACAGAAAGGAGGTGGAGGAAGAAGAGAGGTCAAAAGAGAAAGAGGGAGGGAGGGAGAGGGGCAAGGAGGAGCGAGGGAGGGACAGATGTGTAGAGAGAGAGAGAGGAACAAAGAGAGGTGGAGAGCTGCAGAGAGAGAAAGCCAAAAGACAGAGACAGGAAAAGAGAACGCGCGAGAGAGAGAGAGAGAGAATGTGCGTGCGAGTGTGAGAGAGAAAGAAATAGAGTGAGGGAGAGGGCAGGAGGAGGAGAGAGAAAGAGAGCAGATGAGGTTTGAGAAGGAAGAAGAGAGAAGGGAACAGAGAGATCGAGGGCCGCAGAGACAGAGGGACAAAAGGGAGGGAAAGGAAAAGAGAGAGAATGTTTGAATGTGAGAGAGAACAAGAGAGAGAAAGGAGCAAGAGAGGGGGAGGAAAGGGTGATTGAGAGCAGCCGAGGGGGAGAGAGAAACAGTGAGTGGTGGAGAGCCGCAGAGAGGAAAAGACAAGGAAAAGAAGAGAGAGAGGGGGAGGTGAGGAGGGAGTGAATGTGTGTGCATGTGAAAGAGAAAGAGAGAGAGAGAGAGATCCTTTGTGCTGGCACTAACACAAGGTAACCACCCCCCTATCAACTTCGCAATCAGACGGCTTGATTTTGTTTTCGTTTCTTTAATTTTGGGAAAGTAGCCAGCACTGGCAAGCACTTATTACCCACTCCTAATTGTCCTTGAGAAACTGGGGGTAATCAGCCTTCTGGAACTGGCGCAGTGCTTCTTACGAGGATGCTGTTGGAGAGAGAGTTGCAGGATTCAGAGGCCTCGATTATCACAGCGGAACATGTTCTGGAGTGGAACGTGCATGTGGTGGTGTCCTTGGTGACAGAAGCCACAGGGTAACATAGAACATAGACCTTTACAGCACAGTACCGGCCCTTCAGCCCATGACGTGCTGCTGATGTTTTAACCTTCTCCAATATCATTCTAAATCTGGTGAACGCAGCAGGCCAGGCAGCATCTCTAGGAAGAGGTACAGTCGGCGCTTTGGGCTGAGACCCTTCCCAAAACGTCGACTGTACCTCTTCCTAGAGATGCTGCCTGGCCTGCTGTGTTCACCAGCAACTTTGATGTGTGTTGCTTGAATTTCCAGCATCTGCGGAATTCCTCGTGTTTACATCATTCTAAACTTTCCCTCTAACACAGCCCTCCATTTTTCTACCATTCATTTGCCTGTCTAAGAGTTTCTTAAGTGCTGCTAATGTATCTGCTTCTGACACCAGCACCTGTCAGATGTGCAAAAAATGACCTCCCTATACTTTCCTCCTGTCACCTTAAAATTATGCCTGCTCATATTAGCTATTTCTGCCTTGGGCAAAATTCCCTGGCTAACCACTCGCGGTAAGCTTCTTATCGTCTTATACACCCCTCAGCATCTTTTGCTCCAAAGCGCAAAGCACTAGCTTTCTTAATCTCTCCTCATAAGACACATTCTCTAGTCCAAGCAGCATCCTGGTAAGTCTCTAAATCTTCTGCATTCTTCCTATAAAGAGGTCACTAGGACTGAACACAATATTCCAAAGCAACCCATACAAAATGCTGGAGGAACTCAGCAGGCCGGGCAGCATCTATGGAAAAGAGTGAACTGTCAACATTTTGGGTCGGGACCCTTCTTCAGGGCTGGAGAGGAAGGGGAGAAGGTGGGGAGAGGGGAGAAAGGTGGCAGGTGATAGGTGAAACTGGGAGAGGGGGAGAGGATGAAGTGAAGATCTGGGAAGTTGATTGGTGCGGGAGGTAATGGGCTGGAGAAGGGGGATTCTCAAAGGAGAGGATAGAAGACCATGGAAGAAAGGGAAGGAGGAGGAGCACCAGAGGGAAGTGATGGTCAGGTAAGGAGATAAGGTGAGAGAGGGGAACAGGAATGGGGAATCGTGAAGGAGAGGGAGGCAATTACTGGAAATCGATGTTCCTGCCATCAGGTTGGAGGCTACCCAGGTGGAATAGAAGGCGTTGCTCCTCCAACCTGAGTGTGGCCTCATGGTGGCAGTAGAGGAGTGCATGGACTGACATGATGGAATGGGAGTGAGTCCGTCCATCTGAAAACTTCGAGCCTCCAACCAGCGCCTTCGATACAGCCTCCCGAGCGCCATCCTCTGCCGAGCGCCTTCGACCTCGCCCCGGCCACTGAAACAGGCAAAGCCGAGGATTTCGGGGCTTTCAGCTCCGGAATTGCTGGTTACCACACAGTAGCAGTGGTATATGAGCTACCTTATGTATTGATATTTATTGTAGGTTTTTTTATTATTGTGTTCTATATCTTATTGTGTGTGTTTTTGTGCTGCATCAGATCCGGAGTAACAATTATTTCATTCTTCTTTACAATTGTGTACTGGAAATGACATGAAACAATCTTGAATCTGAATCTAGGATTGTTAGAAATTCATTAAATGACAGGTGTTAATGGTACAGAAAGAGGCCATTCTCTGCGTTGGGGTCCTGGGGTTGGACACCTGTGTGTGTTTGCTTGGGGGTGGGGGCAATGGGGGGAAAGGGTTTGTTTTGTGTTCTGGCCTTGGCCCGTTGTTGTCATTGTTTTGTTTTTGATGCTTGCGATGCTCTGCCAAGTATGGTGGATATGCTATGTTGGCGTCAGAATGTGTGGCAACACTGGCGTTCTGCGCCCAGCACGACTTTGGTTGTGTTGGTTGTTAATGAAAATGACACACTTCACTGCAGGTTTCGATGTACATGTGATAAATAAATATCTTTGGATTGTGTCCAAAGTGGTCATTAAAAAGGCATCTGGGCTAATCCCTCCTCCCAAATCTTCAACATTCAAAGTCAAAGTACATTTATTATCAAAGTATGTGTACTTTGTACAAGCTTGAGATTTGTCTTCTTACAGGCAGTTACAAAACAAAAGAAACCCAACAGAACCCATTGAAATGAATGTCAAACACCCAACGTGCAGAGAACAAAAAAACAACAAATCATGCAAACAATAAAAGTAAGCAAATAGCATTCAGAACTGAAGTTCACGAAAGTGAGTTCACAGCCAAGCAGACTCAGAAGCCTGTTTGTTGCAGGCACAGCCTCAGTTCAGTGCAGAGATGGGTAAACCTTACAGAATTCCGAGCTGAACCGGCCTGTCCTCGCCCTGACACCTTGACCTCTTTGATCTGGCTGGGTGCTTAAACCGTACAAATCTCAGGTCGTTCCTTGCTCTCGGGCTCGGGCTCTGCCCAAGCAATGACCATACATTGGCTCCTTCCCTGCTCTCCAGTCTGGACTCCGCCGCCTCGATTTGACCTGCACCCAACCTTTCCAATTCAGCTCAGCACTTAAATCGATCAAACCTCACGTGTTTCTTCGCACTCGGGCCCAGGTTGCAACTTGATTCTGCCTTGCCTCGGCTCTTGCGCATCGAATTGCCTTCGTGTACGCACGGCGCCACAACCATTCTGCACCTCTGAGGCTTCAGTTCACACTGCAAAATTATCAGGTGATCCAGAAGCTCAGCTCTGACAGGGAAGGTACAGGCTATTGTATGCAGTCATTGCTAACCATAGAAAGTGTGATTAATAAAGTGACTAGTTGTTTCTTTGTTGAATTTGTCACCAGTGCCATCTTAAACCAGCTTGCTCGTAAGCCCTGAGGTTATCATTGGCACTCAACCAGGAACATCTTTAAACATTAAGGGTTTGTGGCTCCACCACCCTTTCTGGTGGTCACCCACCTCCTTACCCTGCCATTATGCAACTGCTGACGCCAGGCAATCTCTGAAGATTATTGATAATAGTTGGAGTCACCCGTCTTGTAAAGACACTGCCAAGCGAAGGCAATGGTAAACTACTTCTGTAGAAAAATTTGCCAAGAACAATCATGGTCATAGAAAGACCATGATCACCCATGTCATACAACACGGCACATTATGAAGGAATGGACTATGTCCCTAGGTCACTAATGTCTCTGCCAGGGGAAAAAGGTCCTCTATTTTCATCTTCCTCTGACCTCTTACGATTTCCCATACTACAATGAAATCTTTAAAACACAAGAGATTCTACAGATGCAGGACATTGAGAAAACCACACGCAAAATGCCAGAGGAACTCAGCAGGTCAGGCAGCATCTATGGAGGGTAAAGAAAAATCAACATTTCAGGCTGAGACACTTGCCTATTCCATGCTGTATCTCAATACATAAATAAATCAGGACTCACCCCATCCCCTATCTTTTTATCTGGCCTCTACCTTCTTCCTTTCCAGTTCTGATGAAGGGGTGCCCGACTTGCAGAGTTCCTCCAGCATTTTGTGTCAGTTGCACAATGAAGTCTCTGCTCATTGAAGAGCTAGATCAACCCCTACCCAGAAAAACTCTCCTCATGGCCAAAATTCTCCACAGTAGTAAACTTCCTCATCATCTTCCCTTCTGCTGCCACACCCTTCTGTATTGTAGTGACCAGAACTTTGCACACAGCACTCAGGGCGAGGCCCAACACTGTCCCAATGTTGAGGGTACCCAAAAACCTGTGGTAATCTGCACCTGATAGAGTTGCAGGTGTGAACAACACAAAAGCAGACAATTCCCACCATCTTATCTATACTCAAACCATCTACTTTGGCCTGCTTCGGCTTGGCAATTCAAGATATTCACTACTTTTGACAGTATCAGAATATCTGTAACATAAGGCCTTTAAAAGGCTGAATAAACATTTTCAGAGTGCCTCAAGGTTTGCAATAATCCTTGGGAAGTTTTATCCAAGCAGTGGAATAATACTTCAGAATCAGAATCAGGTTTAATATCACCGGCATATGTCCTGAAATTTGTTAACTTAGCCGCAGCAGTACAATGCAATACATGATAAATACTGCATAGGAAAAAAATGAATTACCGTAATTATATATATGTATATTAAATAATTAAGTTAAAATAAGTAGTGGAAAAATCAGAATTTTTTTTTTTAAAAGTAGTAAGGTAGTGTTCACTGGGTTTAATGTCCATTCAGAAATTGGAAGGCAGCGGGGAAGAAACTGTTCCTGAATCAGTGTGTGTGTGTGTGTTTCCTATCTTCTTCTCAAAGAAATACTCTAGGTCTGGGGAACCCAACCTTTTTTATGCCAGGGACCTCTACCATTAACCAAGGGGTCCATAGTTCCTAGATTGGGAAACCTGCTCCAGGCAAACCATGTTTGGAGTATTGTGTTCGGTTCTGATCGCCTCATTATAGGAAAGATGTGGAAAGCATTAGAGAGGAGGTAAAGGAGATTTACCAGGATGATGCCGTGATTAATGTCTTATAAGGAATGGTTGAGCAAGCTTGGGCTTTTCTGGGGAGGATGAGTGGTGATGATAGAGATCTTTTTTTAAACAAAGTAAACTTTATTCATAATACAAATATTTATTTTGCTTTTTCATTCTTACATTCATTCTCATGTTGCCCTCCAGGGTGGTACACTCTTACAATAATTGAAGGGCTTGATAGAATTGTATGAGATTATAAGATTATATAGAGATATATACCACACCTAGAAAAAGTATTCACCCGGCCCCCTTGGAAGTTTTCATGTTTTATTGTTTTGCGACATTGAATCACAGTGGATTTAATTTGCCTTTTTTGACACTGGTCAACAGAAAAAGACTCTTTTATGTCAACATGAAAACAGATCTCTACAAAGTGATCTAAATTAATTATAGATATAAAACACAAAATAATTGATTGCATAAGTATTCGCCCCATTTAATACGGCACACCAAATCATCACTGGTGCAGCCAATTGGTTTTAGAAATCATATCATTAGTAAAATAGAGATTACCTGTGTACAGTCAAGGTGTTTCAATTGACTGCAGTAAAAATACACTTGTATCTGGAAGGTCCAACTACTGCTGAGTCAGTATCCTGGCAAAAGCTACACCATGAAGACAAAAGAACACTCCAAGCAACTTCGCAAAAAGGTTTTTGAAAAGCACAAGTCAGGAAATGGATGCAAGAAAATTTCCAAGTCACTGAGTATCCCCTGGAGTCAATCAAGTCAATCATCAATAAATGGGGGGAATATGGCGCAGTTGTAAATCTGCCTAGAACAGGCTGTCCTCAAAAACTGAAAGACCATGCAAGAAGGGGACTAGTGAGGGAGGCCACCAAGAGACCTATGACAACTCTGGAAGAGTTACAAACTTCGGTGGCTGAGATGGGAGAGACTGTGCATACAACAACTGTTGCCCAGGTGCTTCACCAGTTGCAGCTTTATGGCAGGGTGGCAAAGAGAAAGACGCTGTTGAAAAAAACTCACATGAAATCTCAGCTAGAGTTTGCCAGAAGGCAGGTGGGAGACTCTGAAGTCAACTGGAAGAAGGTTATATGGTCTGATGAAATCAAAATTGAGCTTTTTGGCCATCAGACTAAATGCTATGTTTGGTGGAAGCCAAACACCGCACATCATCAAAAACACACCATCCCTAGCATGAAGCATGGTGGTGGCTGCATCATGCTGTGGGGATGCTTCACTGCAGCAGGCCCTGGAAGGCTTGTGAAGGTGGAGGGTAAAACGAATGCAGCAAAATACAGGGAAATCCTGGAGAAAAATCCTGATGCAATTTGCAAGAGAACTGTGACTTGGGAGAAGATTTGTTTCCCAGCAAGACAATGACCCCAAGCATAAAGCCAAAGCTACACAGGAATGGCTTAAAAACAACAAAGTTAATGTCCTGGAGTGGCCAAGTCAGAGTCCAGACCTCAATCCAATTGAGAATTTGTGGCTGGAGTTGAAAAGGACTGTTCACTCACAATCCCCATGTAACCTGACAGAACTTGAGTAGTTTTGAAAAGGAAAATGGGGAAAATTGTTGTGTCTAAATGTGCAAAGCTGATAGAGACCGATCCACACAGGCAGTCATTGCTGCCAAAGGTGCATCTATTAAGTACTGACTTGAAGGGGGTGAATACTTGTATGAACAATTATTTTGTGCTTAATAATTGTGATAAATTTAGACCAACTTGTAGAAATTTGTTTTCATTTTGACATGAAATAGTCTTTTCTGTTGATCAGTGTCAAAAAAGCCAAATTAAATCCAATGTGATTCCATGTTGTAAAACAATAAAACATGAAAATTTCTAAGGGGGATGAATACTTTTTATGGACACTGTATACTTACTGGAACAAAGGTTTTTTTCCCTCTCTATTTATTTATATATCATGTATTTCATTGTACTGCTGCCATGAAGTTATCAGATTTCATGACATGTGCCAGTTATATTTAACCTGATTCCTTTTTCTGATTCTACGATGTCTGAGGTGGGATTTTTACACAGAGCGAGGTAGTGTCTAGAATGCACTAGTGGGGTGTAGCTAGACGTGGGTACGTTAGAAACAGTCAAGAAATTCTTAGATTGGTACAGAGATGATAGGAAAATGGAGGGCTCTGGGCTGTGTAGGAAGAAGGGTTTGATTGTGGGCCAAAGGGCCTGTACTATACTGTAGATTTCATTGCCAGAGCAAAGAAAAGAGCTGGGAAAATGACTGTCACCTATTCACCAAATTCCCATCAGGGAGACACTACAAGTCCATCACCACTGGGACTACACGTCTTCTCCAAAGCTTCTTTCCTGTAGCTCTCCAGCTTCTCAACAAGACTCACTCAGGTGTAATATCATAACTGTCCCTGCCCAGCAACCGTTAAATGGTAAACCCAAAATAATCTGCAGATGCTGGGGTCAAAGCAACACTCACAACACGCTGGAGGAACTCAGCAGGTCGGGCAGCATCCGTGGAAATGATCAGTCGACGTTTCGGGCCGGAACCATTCGTCAGGACTGAAGACGGACGGGGCAGAAGCCCTTTAAAGAAGGTGGGAGGAGGGTGGGAAGGAGAAGGCTGGTAGGTTCCAGGTGAAAAACCAGTAAGGGGAAAGATAAAGGGGTGCGGGAGGGGAAGCAGGGAGGTGATAGGCAGGAAAGGTGAAGAAGGAATAGGGGAAAACATAATGGGTAGTAGAAGGAAGCGGAACCATGAGGGAGGTGATAGGCAGCTGAGGGAGGGGGCAGAGTGAAATAGAGATAGGGGAAGGGAGGGGGAGGGAATTACCAGAAGTTGGAGAATTCTATGTTCATACCAAGGGGCTGGAGACTACCTAGACGGTATATGAGGTGTTGCTCCTCCAACCTGAGTTTAGCCTCATCATGGCAGTAGAGGAGGCCATGTATGGACATATCTGAATGGGAGTGGGAAGCAGAGTTGAAGTTGGTGGCTACCTCTTTCCGGCTCTCCTGGTTCTGTTGATAATTACTGAGTCTGTTCATCTGTTCACATTTATTTAAGTTTGATTATTGACTTTTGTGTTGTTGATTGCTCATGGCTGTTTGCCCTATTGTCTTGTAAATTGTTGGTTGCTCTTGTGTTGTTTGTTATGGTACTGTCTCGTGTTTTATGCTTGGCACTGAACCGCAATCAATTCACATACTGGCAATAAAGTGATTCTGATTCTGATAGTGTTCTATGATTCTAATAGTGTTCTGCGCTGGCATGTGACGTCGGGCAGTGAAGTGCAGAAGATTTAAAAGGTCAGAAATCCTGATTCAGGTTTAATTCGGAGAGGGAAATCTGGGAATTGGAGCGGGAGCGCGGCAGAAACCATTTCAAATTTTTTGTTTTTTCATCAGAGTTAAGAGAGGCGGGACTGCGCAGGCCTGTGACATCGGGCAGTGAAGAGCAGAAGATTTAAAAGGAACACATCCTTATATAGCAGGCAGCGTCGTTTTGTGGGCAGCGGATTGAGCCAGGAGCAGAGTGAAGGTTAGGGGCTTTGGCTCAATGGGCTTAGGCGGAAACGGGCGAGGCGAAGAAGATTTGGTTTTCAATTTTTCTTGTTATTTGAGGAAAGGGGGGAAGTATGAGTGTGAGGGCAGCTTGTTGTTCTCGGTGTCAGATGTGGGAGGCCCTGGAGTCTCCCAGCCTCCCAGACGTCCACATCTGTGCCAGGTGCGCTGAGCTGCAGCTCCTAAAGGACCGCGTTAGGGAACTGGAGCTGCAGCTCGATGACCTTCGTCTGGTCAGGGAGAGTGAGGAGTTGATAGAGAGGAGTTACAGGCAGGTGGTCACACGGGAGGCAGACAAGTGGGTCAATGTTAGGAGGAGGAAGGGGAAGGGTCAGGTACCAGAGGGTACCCCAATGGCTGTGCCCCTTGACAATAAGTACTCCTGTTTGAGTACTGTTGGAGGGGGGACAGCTTACCTGGGGGAAGCAACAGTGGCCGTGCCTCTGGCACAGAGTCCAGCCCTGTAGCTCAGAAGGGTAGGGAAAGGAAGAGGAGGGCAGTAGTAATAGGGGACTCGATAGTAAGGGGGTGAGATAGGTGATTCTGTGGATGCAGTCCAGAGACCCGGATGGTAGTTTGCCTCCCTGGTGTCAGGGACTGGGATATTTCTGATCGCGTCCAAGATATCTTGAAGTGGGAGAGAGAGGAGCCAGAGGTCGTGGTACATATAGGTACCAATGACATAGGTAGGAAAAGGGGAGAGGTCCTGAAAGGAGAATATAGGGAGTTAGGAAGGGAGTTGAGAAGAAGAACTGCAAAGGTAGTAATCTCGGGATTACTGCCTGTGCCACACGACAGTGAGAGTAGGAATGCAACGAGGTGGAGGATAAATGTGTGGCTGAGAGATTGGAGCAGGGGGCAGGGATTGAAGTTTTTGGATCATTGGGACCTCTTTTGGCGCAGGTGTGACCTGTACAAAAAAGATGGGTTGCACTTGAATCCTAGGGGGACCAATATCCTGGCAGGGAGATTTGCGAAGGCTACTTAGGTGACTTTAAACTAGAATGGTTGAGGGGTGGGAATCAAATTAAAGAGTCTAGGACAGAGGAGGTTAGTTCACAAATAGAGAAAGCTAGTAGACAGTGTGTGAGGGAGGATAGGCAGGGGACAGAGATCGGGAGCACTTAGACCGAAGATGTAGGGGAGAAGGAGGAAAAAGATAACAAAGTTGTTTGCTTCATTAGGGATAAACAGAGAGTGGGAGGTGGAGAGTTTCTTAAATGCATCTATTTTAATGCTGGGAGCATTGTAAGAAAGGTGGATGAGCTTAGAGCATCGATTGACACCTGGAAATATGATGTTGTAGCTATTAGTGAAACGTGGTTGCAGGAGGGGTGTGATTGGCAACTAAATATTCTTGCATTTCGTTGCTTCAGGTGTGATAGAATAGGAGGGGCAAGATGGTGAGGTGTTGCATTGCTTGTCAGAGAAAATATAACAGCGGTCCTCTGGCAGGATAGATTAGTGGACTCGTCCAGGGAGGCTATTGAGGTGGAATTGAGGAATAGGAAAGGTGTAGTGATGCTTATAGGGGTGTATTATAGACCACCTAATGGGGAACAAGAATTGGAGGAGCAAATTTGTAAGGAGATAGCAGATATTTGTAGTAAGCACAAAGTTGTGATTGTGGGAGATTTTAATTTTCCACACATTGACTGGGAAGCCCATTCTGTAAAAGGGCTAGACGGTTTGGAGTTTGTAAAATGTGTACAAGATAGTTTTTTGCAGCAATACATAGAGGTACCAACTAGAGAAGGGGCAGCGTTGGATCTCCTGTTAGGGAATGAGATAGGGCAGGTGACGGTGGTATGTGATGGGGAGCACCTCGGGTCCAGTGATCACAATACCATTAGTTTCAATATAATTATGGAGAAGGATAGGACTGGACCCGGGATTGAGATTTTTGATTGGAGAAAGGCTAACATTGAGGAGATGCGAAAGGATTTAGAAGGAGCGGATTGGGACAATTTGTTTTATGGGAAGGATGTAATAGAGAAATGGAGGTCATTTAAAGGTGAAAATTTGAGGGTATAGGATCTTTATGTGCCTGTTAGGTTGAAAGGAAAGGTTAAAAGTTTGAGAGAGCCATGGTTTTCAAGGGATATTGGAAACTTGGTTTGGAAAAAGAGGGATCTACAATAAATATAGGCAGCTTGGAGTAAATGAGGTGCTCGAGAAATATAAAGAAGGTAAAAAGAATCTTAAGAAAGAAATTAGAAAAGCTAAAAGAAGATATGAGGCTGTTTTGGCGAGTAAGGTGAAAATAAATCCAAAGGGTTTCTACAGTTATATAAATAGCAAAAGGATAGTGAGGGATAAAATTGGTCCCTTGGAGAATCAGAGTGGACGGCTATGTGCGGAGCCAAAATAGATGGGGGAGATTTTGAACAATTTCTTTTCTTCGGTATTCACGAAGGAGAAGGATATTGAATTGTGTAAGGTAAGGGAAACAAGTAGGGTAGATATGGAAACTAAGATGATTAAAGAAGAGGAAGTACTGGCGCTTTTAAGGAATATAAAAGTGGATAAGTCTCCAGGTCTTGACAGAATATTCCCTAGGACCTTGAGGGAAGTTAGTGTGGAAATAGCAGGGGCTCTGACAGAAATATTTCAAATGTCATCAGAAATGGGGATGGTGCCAGAGGATTGGTGTATTGCTCATGTTGTTCCATTGTTTAAGAAGGGTTCTAAGAGTAAACCTAGCAATTATCGGCCTGTGAGTTTGATGTCAGTGGTGGGTAAATTGATGGGAAGTATTCTTAGAGATGGTATGTATAATTATCTGGATAGACAGGGTCTGATTAAGAACAGTCAACATGGATTTGTGCGTGGAAGGTCATGTTTGACAAATCTTATTGAATTTTTTGATGAGGTTACTAGGAAAGTTGACGAGGGTAAAGTGGTGGATGTTGTTTATATGGACTTCAGTAAGGCCTTTGACAAGGTTCCACATGGAAAGTTAGTTAGGAAGGTTCAAACATTGGGTATTAATATCGAAGTAGTAAAATGGATTCAGCAGTGGCTGGATGGGAGATGCCAGAGAGTGGTGGTGGATAATTGTGTGTCAGATTGGAGGACGGTGTGTAGTGGTGTGCCTCAGGGATCTGTACTGGATCCAATGTTGTTTGTCATATATATTGATGATCTGGATGGTGGGGTGGTAAATTGGATTAGTAAGTATGCAGATGATACTAAGATAGGTGGAGTTGTGGATAATGAAGTAGGTTTTCAAAGCTTGCAGAAAGATTTAGGCCAGTTAGAAGAGTGTGCTGAAAAATGGCAGATGGAGTTTAATGCTGATAAATGTGAGGTGCTACATTTTGGTAGGACTAATCAAAATAGGACATACATGGTAAATGGTAGGGCATTGAAGAATGCTGTAGAATAGAAGGATCTAGGAATAATGGTGCATAGTTCCCTGAAGGTGGAATCTCATGTTGTTAGGATGGTGAAGAAAGCTTTTGGTATGCTGGTCTTTATAAATCAGAGCATTGAGTATTGGAGTTGTGATGTAATGTTGAAATTGTATAAGGCATTGGTAAGGCCAAATTTGGAGTATTGTGTACAGTTCTAGTCACAGAGTTATAGGAAAGATGTCAACAAAATTGAGAGAGTACAGAGGAGATTTACTAGAATGTTGCCTGGGTTTCATCTGCTAAGTTACAGAGAAAGGTTGAACAAGTTGGGTCTTCATTCTTTGGAGCGTAGAAGGTTGAGAGGGGACTTGATAGAGGTATTTAAACTTATGGGGGGGATAGATAGAGTTGACGTGGATAGGCATTTTCCAGTGAGAGTGGGTGAGATTCAAACAAGAGGACATGAGTTGAGAGTTAAAGGGCAAAAGTTTAGGGGTAAAATGAGGGGGAACTTCTTTACTCAGAGAGTGGTAGCTGTGTGGAACGAGCTTCCAGCAGAAGTGGTTGAGGCAGGTTCGATGTTGTCATTTAAAGTTAAATTGGATAGATATATGGACAGGAAGGGAATGGAGGGTTATGGGCTGAGTGCAGGTCGGTGGGACTAGATGAGCGTAGGAGTTTGGCACGGACTAGAAGGGCCGAGATGGCCTGTTTCCGCGCTGTAATTGTTATATGGTTATGTTCGAAGAAATGAGGGGCGATTGTTTATTCTGTCACTTTGTCTGAATGTATGAAGAGGAATGCTGGCACTTATCATGAACACAGTTTGATATTATGCAATTGCTAGTGTAGTTTTCCAATTACCAAGTTCTTCCTTGAGATTTAGCAGTATTTATAGATTTTTTTCTGTAAATTCGCCAAATCACTGTGGTCAATGTCCTCTGTAAAAGGTAATCCACAGATGCCCCAGGGACACATAAAGACAAGAGACTCCCATTTGCTTCAAACTAAGAAGAAATCTCCATCACTAATCAGACCAGACCCACAGCAATGCAAACTGAGAAGGAAAAAAATCAAATCACTGGCTGCTAGTAATCTTCCCCTCTGACCTGTTCCTCTTACACTTCTGTCTGGTTGTAACTGCCTCCTCTGTGTATGTGAAGTTCTCCAACAGGTTGATGAAGATGAAATGCTGTTCCCAGATCTACTGTATTGGCTCCCTCCTCTTTGGGGTTCCGTAAATAAAATTGGACCCTGAGCAACACACACAAAATGCTGGAGGGACTCAACAGACCAGGCAGCAGTTGTGGAAGACATTAAACAGGTAACGTTTCAGACCAAGACCAATCATCAGGACTGGGAAAAATGATAAGTCAGAGTGAGAAGGTGGGGGGAGGGGAGGAAGAAGTACAAGGTGGTAGGTGACAGGTGAAACCGGGAGAGGGGGATGGGGTGAAGTAAAGAGCAAGGAAGTTGAATGGTGAAAGAGATAAAGGGCTGGAGAAGGTAGAATCTGAAAGGACAGGATAAACCATGGAAGAAGGGGAGGGGGAGGAGCACCAGGGGAAGTGATGGGCAAGTAAGGAGATAAAGTGAGAGAGGGAAACAGGAATGGGCAATGGTGAAGGGGGGCCAATGACTGGAAATTTGAGAAATCAGTGTTCATGCCATCAGGTTGGAAGCTACCTAGATGGAATATAAGGTGTTGCTCCTCCAACCTGAGCGTGGCCTCATTGTAGCAGTAGAGGAGGCCATGGTCCGACATGTCAGAATGGGAATGGGTGGCCACCGATCCTACATGTGGATCATACTGATCGAGTTGCAATTTTGTACAACATGGTGTCACCAGAGCTCAGGGCCAGAATGCCCCTTTCAGTTGTAGCCCATGAGTAGTGAAGTAGGTGTGGAGGAGGGAAAAATGGGAGAAACAGTGGCAAGGCTGCAGGTGAGTGGATGAGGTTTGTGAGGGGTTGTATTTGCGGATACTACTGGAGGGTGATGATGGAAGGATTGAAGGTATTAGTATGTTGTTTGTAGGGAAAGGTTTTGGTAGGGGTGGATTGTCTGTGGAGGTATAGATAGAGTGTTTCTGGGGAGAACTGGTGGGTTGTTGGTTGGTGGGGTGCAGGTTGGTGGTTGTGGTGTATTGGTGTGATGTTGGTTGACTTGTGGAGGGAATTGGAAGGGGAGTTGGTTATTGATTGTTTTTATCGGGTATTGATGGGGATGCTGGTTGGTGGTATTTTGTGGGAGGTATTGGGTGGGGTGTTGGTTGGCGATATTTTGTGTGGGATATTGGTAGGAGTGTTAGTTGATAGTACTTTGAGAGCAGTATTGATGGGGGTATTGGTTGGTGGTTATTTGTTGAAGGTATTTGGGGTGCTGGTTGGTGGTCTTTTGTTGAATGCAATGGTAGGGATTTGAGTTGGTGGTATTTTGTGGAGACTATTGGTAGGGTCATTGGTTGGTGTTTTTATGGGAGGTTTTGGTGGGGTGTTGGTTGGTGTTTTTTTGTGGAGGATATTGTTGGTGGTTGTTCATGGGGTATTGGGGGTATGAGTTGGTGGTTGTGACATTGGTGGGTGTATTGATTAGATATTGATTAATGGTTGTTTGAGGGACATTGCTGGGGTGCCATTGCAGTATTACTGGTGAGGGAGTGTTAGTGGGGTATTGATGGGTATGCTGTTCAGGGGGAATGTTGGAGGCATGTGTGGGCTTAGATGTTGGAGGCAGGTTCGGTTCAGGGTGCTTGGGTTTGGAGTCTCTGATTGCCCAGCTATAAACAGATGAAATATTTCCTGGTGGCTCTGAATGGAGGAATCTGCAGAATTTTATGAAGACACTATGAGCTCCACTGAGGCTGAACACCCACCAATGGGTCTGAAGCACACATTGGGGACGTCGACCCTAGGCTAGAAGTTCAAGGGAAGTGCATTGCTCTGGGCCCAGTTATTGTCTGCGGCTACAGAGAATCAGCAACGTTTTAGAATCAGGTGAATTCTGCTCCAATGACTTCCATGCTGTCTCCTTCCACTGCTGTGACTAATCTTACCATTAGCTGTTCTTTTAATGTTGCGTCTTCCCCCTTCCTCCTCAGACCTGAAGAAGGGTCTCAGCCTGAAACATTGACTGTTTATTCATTTCCATAGATGCTGCCTGACCTACGGAGTTCCTCCAGCATTTTGTGTGTGTTGCTTTCTATGAACAGACACAAAATTTGTTCAGGGGAGCGTTGTGTTGTGGGGAGAGCTGCATAGCTTGGCCTGTAGGCACTGCTCTACTCTCTCTCTACCCTCATGACCGTGTGGTGAGATAGAGCTCAGGTGCCATCTATAAATTCGCCAGTGTTGCTGGCAGAATCTCTGATGGCAGCAATGAGATAGATTGGCTGGACAGATCAGAACTTTACACTCAAAGTCAGCAAGAGCAAGGAATTGATTGTGGACTTTGGGAAGGGGGAGTTGGGATACCACACACCAGTCCTCATCCAGGGGTCAACAGTGGGAAGGATGAGCAGCATCAGGTCCCTGGGCACCAACATCTCAGAGCAACATGCGGATGCAATCTTGAAGCAGGCACCCCGATAGCTGTACTTTATCAGGAGTTTGAGGAGATTTGGTATCCCACCAAAGACACCTGTAAATTTCTACAGATGTACAGTGGAGAGCATTCTGACAGGTTGCATCACTGCCTGACATGGAGGCTCCAAAGCACAGGGCTGAAAGAGGATGCAGCGCGTTGTAAACTCAGCCAGCTCCATCGTGAGCTAAAGAATCCCGATCAAAAACTTCCTCAAGAATGCAGCATCCATCACTAAGGACTATTTCCTCCTGGGGCATGCCCTCTTTTCATTACTACATTAGGGGAGAGAAGCAGGAGTCTAAAGATGCACATGCAACAATTTAGGAACAGTTTCTTCCCCTACGCCATCAGATTTCTGAGCAGTCCATGAACCCACAAACATGACCTCACTACTCCTCCTTTACACTACTTTTCACTTTGTAATTTGGAGCTATTTTTATGTCTTGCCCTGCACTGCTGCCGCAAGACAACAAGTTTCAGTGGTAATAAACCTGATTTGATTGGTTAACGGGGTATTAACTAGGATATCGGTGCTGTGTGCGGTGAAGATCCCCACCCTGGAAGGTTGCAAGTTCAGATCACAAGGAGGGACTGCGTGATTCCAGATGATGGCGAATGGGCACACAGGAGTTGAGGAGTGAGGCAGATCGGCCATGATCAGTGCAGGATGGAGGGGCTGAGTGGCCTACTCCTGCTCCTGTTTTCACAGGAGCCCTGCTTGTTCTCTCAGGTGGGTGTCGGAATGTTTCTGAAGACTAACAGATTTCTCCCTGGTACCGCAGCCAATATTTTTTCACCAACTAACTTCACAAAGGCAGGTGATTTGCTCATTGCTGTTTTACTGTTTGCAGGAGGTTGCTGTGAACAAATTGCCTGTGAAGATTCAGGGTAAGGTGCTTTGAGACAGCCTGAAGTTGTTTAAGGCTGCCACATAAATGCAAGTCTCTCTTTTTATCTTCAAGGCCAGCAACTTAGGGTGACAGAGTTTCTAAGGGATTAGTCAGGCTGCATTTGGAATATTGTGAATAATTTTGGGCCCTGTATCCAAGTAAAGATATGGTGGCCCTGGAGAGGGCACAGAAGAAGATAACAGTAGTGATCTTGCGAATGAAAGGCTTAACATATGAGAAGCGTTTTTTGGCTCTGGGTCTGTGATTGAAGGAGTTCAGAAAGATTGGGGATGGGAGTTGGAGTGGGATGTCTTATTGAAACCTCCTGCATATAGACAGAGTGGCCACGGAGAGGATTTTTCCTATATCAGGGGAGTCTAGGATCAGAAGGCACAGTCTCTGAACAAAACAATATTTCTTTAGAACAGAGATGAGAAGGAACTTCTTTAGCCAGAGGGTGATGAACCTATGGAATTCGTTGCCACAGATGGCTGTGGAGGTCAAAGCTGTTGGGCATATTTAAAGCAGAGGTTGACAGGTTATTGATTACTAAGGGTGTCAAAGGTTATGGGGAGAAGGCTCGGAGAATGGAGTTGAGAGGGATAGTAAATCAGCCGTGATGGAATGCTGGAGCACACTTGATGGGCTGAATGGCCTAATTCTGCTCCCATGACTTATGATCTTCTGGACACACCTTCAGGACAAAGGGATATCCCTTTAAAACTGAGATGAAGGGGAATTTCTTCAGCCAGCTCATAGAAAATCTGTGGAATTCCTTACCATAGATAGCTATGGAGGCATTGGGTGTATTTAAGGGAGAGATTCATAAATATTTGATTGGTAAGGGGGTGGGGTGGAGGAATTAATGTTTAAGGGGAGAAGCTGGGAGAATGGGGTTGAGAAAAGAAATGATCATGTGTGACTGAAGGATTGCAGAGCAGAATCAATGGGCTGAATGGTCTAATTCTGCTTCTATTTCTTGTGGCCTAATGCCACATCTAGTAACAGTCACTGTCTCCCAGCTCCAGCGACCTGGTTCAAATCTGACAGTGCTGTCCGTGTGGAGTTTGCAGGTTCTTCTTGTGAATGTGTGCATTTCCTCCGGCTGCTCCCGTTTCCTCCCGCATCCCAAAGGTGGGCGGGTGGGAGATTAGATGGCCATTGTAAAGTGCCCCTGGTGTGTAGATAAGTGGTAGAGTCCTGGGGGGGGGGGGAATGATAGGAATGTGGGGGGAAATGCAATGTGAACAGTGTAACTAATCTCTTGAAAGTCGGGACGGATTCAATGAGTAAAGAACCTGACCCCCTTGCTGCACGTCTCAAACCTCCAGGGACAGGAGGACCCAGGAGCGCACTCGCCCATCAATTTCGTATGATGAACGCTCCCGAAGAAATCCGGGGATTTCACACAGCAAGGCTACCTCTTACCCTTCCCCCTCCCCTTCACAACACCATCCAATGACTGGAGTTTGAACTCTCAAGTCTGCAAGACGCTGACCCTAGACTAGAAGTTCAAGGGAAGTGCATTGCGTCTGACGCATTGGTCCGGGCACAGTTATTGATAGAGCAGCGTTTTAGAATCAGGTGAATTCTGCTCCAATGACTTCCATGCTGCCTCCATCCATTGCTGTGACTAATCTTACCATTAGCTGTTCTTTAAATGCTGCCGTGTAAAGCCCTGTAGACAGGACAATGATTCGTACTATTGATTTATAGATTTCCAAGTAGCCTTTTGCTGACAGTCATGGACACAATTCAAACAATAACAATTACCACTTTTATCCCTCCTCCACGGGCATTGTACAGAAGCAGTAAGCATTTGACAGGGATGCAGAAGGGGGAGAATCTCGGGATTGTCACGGCAAAGCGCTTACCCTTGGCTGTGTCAGGTCACATGCTCCCCTTAAAGAAACTCCCGCCGTAACAAGGTGAAACAGGGCTGGTACGTTTCAAGTCAAAGGCGAGCAAAGATATGATGGAGTGCAATTGTTGCTGCAGCTTCACCCCAGCAGATTTCTAAATCAGCACTGCCCGGTGGAAAACTCACAATCAAGCCTCCCTTAAAATGAGAGTGCGCAGAGTATAATCACCAGGGCAAATTTCACTGGCATATCTCGTATAATTTGTTGTTTTGCAGCATCAGTACAGTGCAATACATAAAAAACTATAAATCTCAATAATAATATAGATAATTAAATCAAATCAAAAATGCAAAAAGAGAGCAAAAAAATAGTGAGGTCATGTTCATGGGTTCATTGTCCACTCAAAACTCTGATGGCTGAGGGGAAGAAACTGTTCTTAAAATGTTGTGCGTGTGCTTTTAGGCTCCTGTACCTCCTCCCTGGGTACGGGTGAGTCCTGGGCTGGACGTCCTGCTCACCAAAGGAAGGTGGAGTGCCTTCTGTAGCCTCTCCTTTCCAGGTGCATTGATTGTCGCAGGTTCGCTGTTTGGCTTGCTGTGCAGGAGGTCGCTGGCACATGGACTCTCCTACACTACTGTGCCCATAGCAACGCCTTCGCATGGCGTCCCTGCTCTTACCGAGTTTGCTATGTCATTGCGCGACCGGGTGTCCAGTGGTATAACTGTGTGAGCGCGCACTGATCCTCGCTACAAACCCACGTAGCGCAGGCAGGAAGAAAAGTCCTACAGTGATGGAAAATGGGCACCTCTACAGTCACCAATGATCGTGCTGTCGCTCCTGAGGAGACTACTTCCCTCCAGATCTTCGCAAGCGAAGAACCAGCCATGATTGTCATTGTAATGCATGGATCTATTTCTTTTAGAGCAATGACCGCACCCCCCCCCAGCACTACGTATTGATCTGTTGTCTGCGCATGCACATTGTTTTCTCTCTCTCTCTCTCTCACACTGCAATGTGAATACACCGGTTAAAGCCAGCTCCCGCGTGCTTGCTTTTATTTAATTGATATGTAATTTTGCACAGACACAACAAATTGGCGATGAGTACAAACCTGAATGTCAGAAAATATCATGAACTGCACCAGTAGTTACGGGATGAAACAGCGAGAGTTAAACAGCACAAGAAAGTCGTCACGGACGCTAACAAAGGAGCACGTGAGTAACAGTGAAAGACGCACTGAATTTAAAGTGAAAATAACATGGCAATGGCTTTATTCGGGAAAGTTGATGAATTTGATAGCACTAATGAAGGCTGAGAGTCGTATATCGAGAGGGTGGAACTTTATTGTAACACGAACAACATGGAGGCGCAAAAGAAAAGCCCCTACATTACTTAGCTTAAAGGGCCCAAGAACATATAGTCTCTTATGCAACCTGGTAACCCTTGAAAAGCCACTAGGTAAGACATTCGATGAAATAGTTACAATTTTACAAAGTCACTTGAGCCTAAGCCACTGATAATAGCAGAGAGTTTTAGATTTTACAAAAGGAACCAGTCAAAAGATGAAAGCATTGTTGAATACAGTGCAGAACTGCACACACTTTCCCAGAATTGTGACTTTATAAATGGACTTTCTGATGCATTAAGGGATAGGCTTGTATGTGGCATGCATAGTCAAAGCACTCAAAAGACGATACCGTCCAAAAGAGACCTAACCTTAGAATAGGTTTTGACCATTTCAATATCCTTAGAGACTGCAGCAAAGGATGCAACAGGACTACAGAAAAGGTGGATAGAATATGAAATGCACAAAATGTCACTGAATGGTGCAAACAGCCAAAAATTCTCCCATGATGCAAATGATTTGGTTCAAAGAAAAAGTCTGCAGACAAGCAGCTCACACAAAATGCTGGAGGAACTCAGCAGGCTAGGCAGTATCTGTGGAAAAGAGTTTCAGGCTGAGAACCTTCTTCGGGACTGGGGCAGTACCACTCTCTTTACCTCAGAAGACTGGTTCCTGGAATTTCCAGCATCTGCAGATTTTCTTGTGTGTCACAGACAAGGTGACATAGACTGAGTGAAAAGTCTCAAACACAAAACTAAGTAAATGCATAAAGTTACTGAATGTAAAACAGAATCAGACAACATAGAGTCTGACAAAGGTGAATTGCCATGCTTAGAACTATGTACTTAGAAGCAGATCACAAAATCATTTGGATCACAAAAGATATGTCTGGTGTAAGACTGAAAATGGAGCTGGATACAGGGCCAGCTTTGTCCATAATTCCAGAGGTTGACTACAACAGACTGTTTTCTAAGATACCATTAGAGAAGACCTCAGTCATGTTGGAGATCTACACAGGTAAAAAAGTGTCGCCCCAAAGGCAAACTGAAGGTGAAGGTGAAGTATGAAGGCCAACACATAGCAGTTAGATCCTTATGTATTAAAAAGTGGAGGGCCAGCACTTTTCAGATGTGAATGGTTGAGAAAAATCCAACTAGACTGGCACTCAGTCAAAGCTCTCCTTGTGACATCAATAGGCAATGGCAGCCCAAATGGTAGTATTAACCAGACACTGGCACAGCTGCTTAATGCTAATAAGAAAATGTTTGAGAAGGAGATTGGTAAACTCAAAGGCATGAAGGCCAGAATTGAACTGGATGAAACAGTAACATCAAGATTCCGTAAAGCGTGTCCAGTGCTTTGTGCACTATGTTCTGAAGTGGATGCTGAATTGTAGAGCTTGGAGGCATCTGGACTTCTCTCCAAGGTTGAGTGGAGTGATTGGGCCATGCCTATTGACCCAGTGATCAAGAAAGGGAAGCCGTTCGCATATGTGGGGATTTCAAGGTGAGCATCAACCCAGTTCTGCGTACTGTGCAGTATCCCCTGCCATGAATAGAAGACATTTTTGCATCTTTGGCAGGCGGGGAGAGGTTTTAAAAGATTGTCACAAGCCTATCTGTAAATGGAGGTTGAGGAGTCAAGCAGGAAGTTCCTCACTATCAACCCTCACAAGGGACTGTTCCAGTATAATCGTCTCATCTATGGCATTGCATCAACTCCAGCTCCAGCAATTTGGCAAAGAGCAATGGACCATGTGCTCCCAGAGATCCCAGGATCACAACGTTACCTTGATGACATCATCATGACTGACAAAAATGATGAAGAGCACCTCCACAACCCTGGTAAAGTGCTTACCAGGCTGAGAGAAATGTGAGTTTTAAAGAATGAGATCTCATGTTGTGGACACGTCATTGTCAAGCATGGTTTACTTAAGTCACAAGAGAAGATTGAAGCAGTGCTACAGGCACCCAAACCAGAAACTGTGTCACAACTCGGGTTATACTCGGGTCTTGTAAACTACTGCCACTGGTTTCTCCCAAACATTGCTACAGTGCTACATCCATTGAACGACTGTTACAGACAGGAGCAAAGTGGGAATGGTCAGAAAGATGCGAGAAAGCATTCAAGGAAAGAAAGAGACTAATAACATCCAGTGAACTGCTCACCCATTATGACCCATCCCTGTCCATCAGATTGGCATGCAATGCGTCCCCTTATGGTATTGGAGCTGTTTTGTCACACATTATGAAAGATGGATCTGAACATCTGATTGCATTTGCTTCAAGATCATTGACAAATGCAGAATGCAAGTATGCACAGATCAACTGAGAGGCTCTTAGTCTAGAATGGGGAATAAAGAAGTTCCACTACTACCTCTACGGACAAGAGTTTACGCTAGTGACAGATCGCCAGCCCCTTGTGTTCGTTTTCAGTCCCAGGAAGGGAATTCCAGTGATGACTGCTACCCGGTTACAAAGTTGGGCACTATTCCTAAGAGCCCACTTGTATGACATAGAGTTCAAGTGTATCAAACAACACAGCAATGCTGATGGCCTGTCATGTCTTCCACTATTGGAGACTGAAGAAGTAAAGTCTTCATACAGAGACCCAACAGAAATGTGCCACATCGCATTGCTGGTAACAAATTCCAAAATGCGAAGGGAAACAAGAAATGACCCAACATTGTCAAAAGTCCATGAAATCACCATACAAGAATGGCCATTTTATGGTAACCCTGTGTTTCCAGAGTTCTCAGCGAGACGAGACTAGCTGTCTGTATGTCAAAGAATGCTGATGTGTGGATCTTGTGTTGTGGTTTCCTCTAAACTATGCGTCAGAGTGTTAGGGAATCTGCGTGAAGGACACCTGGGCACAGTGAAGATGAAGAGTCTCACCTGGAGCTACACGTAGTGGCCACAAATAGATAAACAGATTGAAGATTTGGCCAAAAGCTGTTTGGAATGCCAAAAAATTCAAAATGCATCCCCACAGACACCATTACACCCATGGGAGTGGCTGTTGTCCCCATGGCAAAGAATACATATTGACTTTACTGGGTCATTGATGGACTCCATGTTTCTGATTGCTGTGGATGCTTATTCATAGTGGCCGGAGGTTGAAGTCAACCACCTCAGCAAAGGCCGTCTCCATTCCGAGGACAATCTTTGCCAGAAATGGCCTACCAGAACAAATTGTAGGGTGACAATGAACTACAATACATGTCAGAAGAATTCCGACTGTTCATGAAGAAAAATGACATCAGACATTTCAAGTCAACTCATCACCACACAGCAATGAATAGGGTTACATGAAAGGTTTATCCAAACCTTCAAGAAGTCCATTAAATGATGGACAAGGAGGACATTTCTCTACAGCACAAGGTGGACAACTTCCTTTTTTGTGTATCAGAAATCTGTTCATACGATGACTAATCAAACCCCTGCAATGCTGTTCATGAGCAGGAATCTGAGATCTCATATAGACCTCCTGAAACCAGACCTGCAGGGAGAAGTGCAGAATAAACCGTTCAGCCAGAAGCCAAATAAAGCAGCAAGGGGTTTTGACATTGGACAGGAAGTCCTAGCGCGTGATTACCAAGAAGACAAGTGGACACCAAGTAGGATAGCTACAAGAACTGGACCACTGATGTACACAGCGGATGTTGAAGATCAGACACGGAGACGTCATGTGGGCCAGATACTGAATCCTCAACTGAAGAAGACACCTGCGTCAGTTGCATCCAACAAGATGGACACATTACACTCACCGGAGTTGCTTCTCAGAGATGATGTCCCTGACAGCAACATGATACCGAAAACCAAGAACGTTGTCTTAGACAAGACACCTACCAAACCCAATGCCCCTCCACAGGTCCAGCGGCACTATCCTGAAAGAAACAGAGCGCCATCCAAAATACTGAACCTTTAGAACTGTGAAGTTAGTTATGGATCTTTATTGTGAAAGTATGTTTATTTGGAATATGGGTTTATGAAAGGGAAATTGAATGTTTTGTACATGTACAGTTTTATGTTACATTAATCTAAAGGGGGAGGAAGTGTAATGTATGGATCTATTTCTTTTAGAGCAATGACCCCCCCCCATTAGCAGTATGTATTGATCCGTTGTCTGCGCGTGTGCTGTTGTCTGCACCCTGATGCGTTATATTACATAACACACTTCACACCCATCACTGCATTAGACAATGTACGATGTTTATATGACAGTGAAATTACAAGGTCACACAATTACACTGCGCACGCAGTGCTCGACTATTGGTTGTGAGATCTTTGCTGCTGTTGGTGATTTCAAGCTGTTCATTTCTGCATTTCCATTAACTGTAGCTTGTTCCCTGGCATAACCCCCCGCTGTGCTCGACACGTGAAACGTTTGCTGTCTGTTATCCAGCTCTGGGCCTATAGTAAGGCTCCTCCTGTATTACCAGAAAGAATATTCCTTCTAACTGGGAAGAATTAACTCCCTACATCCCTCCTTGGTACAGCAATTCGAATGTACAGGAATATAAAAAGCTCAGTCCAGTACGTCACAGGCATATCCCTTCCCACCATCAGTAACCTCAAGAAGGTAACATCTAAAGATTAAAGATTAGCTTTATTTGTCACATGGGTGGAGATATGACTCTACCAAAGGAAGAGTAAAGCATTTCTTCCCTCCGCTAGCCTGCAGGTCACCCTTGGGCGAGGTGTAGCACCCGCTTAGCCCCCCGATCAGGGTCACGTGAAGTCATGGGAGCAGGTGGTGGATGGTCGTATGAGCAGCTGGTGCACATCACAAGTCCTGGTTATGTGACCACTGACACCAGGCAGACAATCTCTGAAGAGTATTGATAATGGCTGGGGTCACCTGTCTTGTAAAGACACTGCCCAGAAGAAAGCAATGGTAAATCACTTCTGTAGAAAAATTTACCAAGAACAATCGTGGTAATGGAAAGACCATGATCGCCCATGTCATACAACGCGACACAGTGAAATGTGACATTTGCTTCAACAACCAACACAGTCCGGGGATGTGCTGGGAGCAGCAAGCAAGTATCTGCACTCTTCCAGTGCCAACGCAGTATGCCCACGATTTATTAACTCTAACCCATACGTCTTTGCAATGTGGGAGGAAACTGGAACACCTGGAGAAGCTCACACTGTTACGACACACACCCAACCACAACAGCCACCAGGGTTTAGACACTCTCACTCTGTGGAATATGGATAGCTGGCACAGTCCCTTTAAAGGCTCAGCCCTGCCCCGCTAATTGGCGGCCATGTTTTGGCACCAGGAGTTTAATATTTAAGGAGCACCTTAACTGAGGTTTGGTGCTCAATTGTCAGCTCAGCTTTGGATTCCCGTCTAGTTTCTAGCTTAGAGCCCTGTCTTCGTTTCAGTCTTGATCCTAGTCTTGGATACTCTAGCACTTGGGTCCTAACTATCCTTGCTGAGGTCTCTCGTCGCACACACAATCACGGGGAGAACGTACTAACACCTTACCAACAGTGGCTGAAATTAAACCCTGATTGGCGATCACTGGCGCTAAACGTTCTGGGAATCCTACGGTAAGTAAAGCCTTGGTATCCCCGTGGATTCTTTTGAGTAAGTAGTTGGCCCTTCTTTTGAGTAACAACTTGTGCAACAGGTTGGGGTTCTGCAATTCCTGGGTGCTAATGTCTGAGGATCTGACCGAGAACCAACATATCTAAGCAGCAATAAAAAAGGCAAGACAGCAGCTATATTTCATGCGGAGTTTGAAGAGATTTGGTATGTCACCTAAAACACTTGCAAATTTCCACAGATGTACTGTGGAGAGCATTTTAACTGGCTACATTACTGTCTAGTATGGGGGGGTGGGGGCTGGGGGG